>NW_004446964.1:2256-3756 GCF_000243295.1 Trichechus manatus latirostris | reverse complement strand
AGAGTTTGTACGGTCATAGGATACAATGTCAACACAGGCAGTCCCTGGATTACGAACTAGTTCCATTCCTAAATCTGTCTTTAAGTCAAATTTGTATGTAAATCAGAACAGTTAGGTATGGTTTGAATCTAACGTCAGCTAGTCAAATGTTTCTGTTAGTATATAGTATATAGTGTACCTCTCTATGCATAAAAACATTAAAGAAATGCTTCTAGATATCTTAAAACATATTTAACATAATAATACAGTAATAGTAATAATAATATTTTGATGTGCCTTCATTGCAAAGTAGCACCCGTTTGTTATTATGAACCATTGTATGTACCTCAAATTTTTAACATAATAGGTTTTACTGGGTTGGTTCATAACTATGGGTTGTATGTAAATCAGACTTTCGTAACCCAGGGACAGCATGTATTAAAAAAAAAAAAATTGTATTTATATATACTAGCAACAAACAATTGAAAATTTAATGTTTAAAATATGCATATACCATTTATAATAGTAAATAATACTGAAGGAAGAAGTCCGAGCTATACTTGAAGTCACTGGCAAAAAACTAAGCCCCAAGAATTGATGGAATACCAACTGAGATGTTTCAACAAATGGATGCAGTGCTGTAAGTCCTCACTCATCTATGCCAAAAAATTTGGAAGACAGCTATCTGGTCAAACAACCAGAAGAGATCCATATTTATGCCTATTCTAAAGAAAGGTGATCCAACAGAATGCAGAAATTACTGAACAATATCAGTTATATTACACGCAAGTAAAATTTTGCTGAAGATCTTTCAAAAGCAGCTGCAGCAGTTCATTGATGGGGAACTGCCAGAAATTCAAGCCAGATTCAGAAGAGGACATCAAACCAGGGATATCATTGCTGATGTCAGATGGATCATGGCTTGAAAGCAGAGAATACCAGAAGGTTGTTTAGCTGTGTTTTGTCAACTATGCAAAGGCATTCGACTGTGTGGATCATAACAAATTATGGATAACATTGAGAAGAATAGGAACTCCAGAACACTTAATTGTGCTCATGAGGAATCTGTACATAGATCAAGAGGCAGTCATTGGAACAGAACAAGGGGATGCTGTGTGTCAAGTCAGGAAAGTTGTGCGTCAGGGTTGTATCATTTCACCATACTTATTCAATCTGTATGCTGAGCAAATAATCCAAGAAGATGGACTATATGAAGACGAATGCGGCATCAGGCTTGGAGGAAGACTCATTAACAACCTGTATTATGCAGATGAAACAACCTTTCTTGCTGAAAATGAAGAGGACTTGAAGCACTTACTGATTGAAATCACACATCACAGCTTTCAGTGTGGATTACACTTCAACATAAAGAAAACGAAAATCCTTACAACTGGACCAATAAGCAACATCATGATAAACAAGAGAAAAGATTGAAGTTATCAAGGATTTCATTTTACTTGGACATTCAACACCCATGGAAGCTGCAGTCAGAAAATCAGATGATACATTGCATTGGGCAAA
>NW_004446964.1:0-1037 GCF_000243295.1 Trichechus manatus latirostris | reverse complement strand
TCAGTTAGCAGCTAAGCGCTTAACCATCGTGCCACCAAGACTTCTTTACATGGCCATATATATTTGTTAATACACGTTGAACTGTACACTTAAGTGAGTAACTTAATTGTAGGCAAATTACGTCTCAAGAAAGTTGATTTAAAAAATTTTAAGGAGATAAATAGGAATATCACATCAATGCCCACAGTGTAAGCATTCAGCCCAGCAGGAGTAGGCTGCCTCTAGAATTTTTCAACCCTTGTTCATACCTGCTGCATGGATCTGTTACCAATTATAAAAGCTTAAAAGTACTGAGAAGTTACTCCTTGGCTGAAAGCATCATCTTTCACATTGTAAGCCTACATGAAACTTCAGGAATCTTCTACTCTTACTACTTGGCCAAGTATGCTTTTCCGCAGGGTAAGACTTGCAGATGATACTGTGCTTTGATGCCTTTATCTTACTAAATTCTCCCAATAATCTGAAGGTAGATACAATTATCCCACTTTATAGATAGAAATGGAAGAAGCATAGAGAGACAAATTTGAGTGTTCATTTTGAAAGGGACCACAGAGCATCAAAAATAATGATAAAAACACCCATACTCAGATACTTTGTCATGATTTCTCAGTACAGCAAATTACAGAGAAGGTCCAAAAAGCATCCAGAAAGAAAAAAATCAGCCACCTAAAAAGGAACAAGATTCAGCCCATAAATGCTCAAGGAGTCTGGAAGAAGAAAAATCACTTGTGAGTTTCCCAAAACTGGATAAGGCAAGAGTGAGAGAAAAAGGAAAGCATTCCTATGAGCAGGGGGAGGGCCAGAGCCTTTGGACAAACAAAAGGGCCTAGGAGTGTGAAAGAAGTTCACAGAAGCGTGATTACAGCAAGACTAGAAAATAGGACTGGAGGGGCACGTTGGTGATGATTCCCCCTTCGGCCTCTGTTCCCTGCCTCACCCATCTATGACCATTGAATTTCTCACCCCCTAGTTTTTCTACTGACATCCTTAACTGGAGAGTCTGTTGTTAATTGTTGTTATTAAGTGCTGTCAAGTCG
>NW_004446963.1:2784-3757 GCF_000243295.1 Trichechus manatus latirostris | reverse complement strand
TAAGGTCTTGTTGATTTATAATGTTCAAGTCTCCTACTTAACTTGTTCATCTTCTCCCTAGTTGTTCTATCCATTATAAAATGTGGAGCATCAAAGTCTCCAGTTATTATTGTTGAATTACGTATTTTCACTTCATTTCTTCATGTTTTTTTGGAGCTCTGTTTTTAGATGCATATATGATTGTAATTGTTATATCTTCTTGATGGATTTATCAGGATTTATCATTATAAAATCTCCCTCTTTATCTCTAGTAACATATTTTGTTATAAGTTTATTGTGTTTGAGATTAGTATAATCAGCCCATTTTGTTTGCTTTTTGCATGACATAGCTTTTTCATTCCTTTTACTTTTAACCTATTTGTATCTTTAAAGTATATCTCTATAGACAGAATATACTTGGATCTTTTTTTAATCCAGTCTGACAATCTCCACTTTTTATTGCATTATTTAATTCATTAAAGTTTAGTGTTAATATTGACAGAGTTGGATTTCTGTCTCCTGTTATTTTTGCCATGTCTTCTTTGTTCCCCTATTTTTTCATTACTGATTTCTTTTGCATTGGATGAATATTTTCTAGTGTAATATTTTAATTCCTTTAGTCACTCTCTACTATATTTTTAACTAATTTTCTTAGTGTTTGCTGTAAGAAAACAAAAAAACTAAACCCACTGCCATCAAATTGATTCCGACTCAAATGACTCTATTGGACAGAGTAGAACTGCCCCACAGGGTTTCCAAGGAGCATCTGGTGGATTTGAACTACCAACTTTTTGGTTAGCAGCCAAGCTCTGTACCAGTGCACCACCAGGACTTCATAGTGTTTGCTCTAGGTCTTACAATATACGTTTTTATTTATCAGATCTACTTCAGATTTATACTATCTTAGCCCAATGAGAAACAGAAAAATTACCGCTGGGTCACACTATTGCCTCTTTGCCTTTTTTTGTTCTACTATTATTTTACACACATACAT
>NW_004446963.1:0-723 GCF_000243295.1 Trichechus manatus latirostris | reverse complement strand
TGAGTACCATTTAGTACTTTCATTGAACATGTACGATAAAATATTAGTCCTAGTTTCTACTTTTGCCACGTTCATGCTCCTGTTTAGTTGCGATTACACAATCTCTTTCAAGAACAAGCTCAATCTTATCCATTCTAAAATTAATAAAAATTTCTACCTTAAAGAAAATTGGATCTACTGATAAAGAGGGAATAAAATATACACATTTCTCTGTGCAAAATGTGTTTTGGTAAGTTCTAATTGCCCAGTAATTATCATATTTCACCTACTGACTTGGTCTCTTCATTTTACAAAACCAGCTGGCCTCAATGACTCTCTAAACTGTTTCTGGGGAAATTCAATGTCAGTTTGATAGTGTATTTACATTGCTCAGTTTCCTCATGCGTAAATATTTCTCTGCAATTCAGACCTCTTCTAACTGCTGCCTAAAGAAAGCTGGTCTTTTATGCCATCTGGAACTAGATTTGGATTGTGAGGTCTTCTCCTAAAAGAGTTGTTTTTTCCTGAACATTTTGAATGGTTCATTTGACTGCTACTTTGTCCTTGGTGGGCCCTCTTAACATACCATCTTTGAGACTTGATTATTTTCTTAGGTATCCCAATTCTTGCATTTATTTACTGATTTAGTCAACAGACACTTATTGAGTATATACTGTGTGGTAGGTGCTAGGAACATAGAGATGAATAAAATAAAAACAGCCTCTTCTCTCATGTAGTGGTAAA
>NW_004446962.1:2719-3752 GCF_000243295.1 Trichechus manatus latirostris | reverse complement strand
GTGGTGTGATGTTAAGTGCATGGTGCAGGTAGGCAGGATGTAGCGGGGAGATTGTTGTGTGGAGCTAAGATGCATATGGAAGATAGGAAAGAGGAACAGGAGCCAAAAACATACAAACAAACAAAACAAATGCTACGGGAGCTTGCCGTTGGAGTGGAGAGATGAGATACTATGAAATGGAGAAAAACAGAAAGGGGAAGAGGAATAAAAGAAAAGAATGAATAAACAAAAATTGGAAAGGTTAAAGAACTGCAAAGTTCCCAGGGATCCCACTGGTGCAGCTATGAGGTCTGGGGAAGTTGCTCTCAGCTGGTCTAGTACAGCCTGGCTAGAAGGCGTAGAGGTATACAACACCAGGTATGCTGGGAACAGAAAGATAAGGAAGATATAGAGAGATGAGTAACTGAGTAATGAAGAAAGACAAAAAGGAAAAAGAGGGAAAAGAAAACAAAACAAATTAAAAAAACAAAAAGGAACAAGAAAAGCCCCCCCAAAAAACAGAAAAGAAAACAACCAATGAAAAAATAAATGCCCTCAGGGATCCCTCTGCATGTCTGTGGAAGCCGAGGCTGTTGTCTCCTTGCCACACAGCACTGCCTGGCCAGAAGGGCTCCCAACTCAAGAAAAGGAAAAGAAAACAAACAAACAATTCAAAACAAATGAACAAACAAAAGCCCCGGGATCCCACCAGCATGGCATCCCAGACTGGGTAGAAGCTCCACACTCGAACGGAGCTCCGCAGCCCCTCAGGAAGAAGCAAAGATGGCACACAGAGCCAGGTGTTTGAGTGAAAGGAGGGGGGTGGTTGTGAGAGGTAAGGAAGAAATCAAAAGAAGCAGAAAGAAAAGCAACACCAGCAGCCAACAAATGGCACTCAGAGAGCCAGCTATTGTGGGCTGGTGGATCCAAGCAGCCAGTGTTTCTCAGACAAGAGACTGTGTCTGCGTGAAGCAGAGGGGGCCGAGTGTGGGTGAATAAGGGTAGGGAGTGGGAAAGTGTATATCACAAATTACCGGAGCTCTGCAGCCCCTCA
>NW_004446962.1:0-2194 GCF_000243295.1 Trichechus manatus latirostris | reverse complement strand
CTCTCTGTCAGTTTTCTCACTCCATTTGGTGCTTGGCTGAGTTCTTTATCTCTTCATTTGATGTTTTAGGGTTTCAGGATTGTTGTGTTCTCTGTTCGGCTTAGTTTTTCAGATCTTTGCTGTGGAGGAACGGCATGGTGCTTCTGCCTAGAGCGCCATTTTGCCGGAAGTCCTAGCTGCCTATCTTTTAACCATTACACCACCAGGGCTCCACAGATCAAGAGGCAGAGTTTCAAACACAGCAAAGGGATACTGTGTGATCTAATCAAAACAAACAAAAAAAGTGTGCATCGGATTGTATCTTTTCACCATATTTATTCAATCTGTATTTTGAGCAAATAATCCAAGAAGCTGGACTAAATGAAGAAGAACATGGCAGCAGAATTGGAGCAAGACTCATTAACAACCTGCGATACGCAGGTGACACAATCTTGCTTGCTGAAAGTGAAGAGGACTTGAAGCACTTACTGAAGAAGATCAAAGACCACAGCCTTCAGTATGGATTCCAACTCAACATGAAGAAAACAAATATCCTCACAACTGGACCAATAAGCAACATTATGATAAACAGAGAAAATACTGAAATTGTCAAGGATTTGATTTTACTTCAATCAACAATTAATGTCCATTTAACCAGCAGTCATGAAATCAAAAGATGTATTTCATTGGACAAATCTGCTGCAAAAGATCTCTTTAGAGTGTTAAAAAGCAAATACATAACTTTGAGGACTATAGTGTGGCTGACCTAAGCCATAGTATTTTCAATTGCTTTATATGCATGTGAAAGCTAGAGAATAAATGAGGAAGAATGAAGACAAATTGATGCATTTGAATTATGGTGTTGGCAAAGAATATTGAATATACCATGGCCTGCCAGAAGAATGAACAAATCTGTCTTAGAAGAAGTACAGACAGAATGCTCCTTAAAAGGAAGGATGGCGAGACTTGGTCTTACGTACTTTGTACATGTTATATCTGGAGGGACCAGTCCCTGGAGAAGGACATCATGCTTGGTAAAGTAGAGGGTCAGCAAAAAACAGGAAGGCTCTCAACAAGATGGATTGACACAGCGGCTGCAAAAATGAGCTTAAACATAGCAACGACTGTGAGGATGACACAGGACTGGGCAATTTTTCGTTCTGTTATACATACAGTCACTATGAGTCAGAACAGACTCAGTGACACCCAGCAACAAAGGACTAACTTGCTGTTTGAAAACTGGTAAATAAAAGGACATAATCAAACATTTATCTTATATTTATTTATAAACTATACCAAAAATAACTAAATAATTCTTTGGGGGATATTTCTCTCTATAGAAATATTGCATGTGATAAAGAAGGAATCATAGACTAATACTATTTTGCAAACTTCTAATGAAATTGTAGATTTAAACAATGATAATGGCCACTAGCATCAAAAACAGACAACCAGTTAATTTGTACCTGCTGATGGAATACACAACCCACCTATAAAGCATTCTTGCAAAATAATAAAAATTAAAAAATCTAACCTGAATCCAAACCAATTTTCTTTCAAGAAAGAAAGGAAGAAATAAATAAATAAAGGAGTAAGGGAGGGGAATAAAGAAGAAAGGAATTAAGAAAATGAGCAAAGAAATGAAGCTGAAGATCTTTTATATATATGCTATGTTCTCATCAACTGGATAAAAGTAGAACTCTGCATTATCTATGTAGTGTGTGGTTTTATGATTTTTACATAATGATGTCCCTTTTTAATAATGACAAAATCTTTATTTTATGCCTGGAATTTTTAGTGCACCTTCAAAGGTTTTCATATTTTCTCATCTACAGTCAAGTTGAAAACTTTTGAGAACCTTGCTTTTAATATTCAATATAAGTTTATGAACATTTTTCTTCAAATATCAAAAACCTATAAACACTGGTTAATAAAGGCCTTAAATTAAAACAACAACAGCAGCAGCAACAAAAGAGGGAGTGTATAACTTTTGAGAGTCTACTCATTGAACTGTGTTATAAGGAAGCAATGAGGGAATTTTAGAATAAGTATCAAAAAAGCAGGTCAAGCTCAGAAGTTCAATCACGATTAAATCCAATGGCTTCACTGGAGAATTCTACTAAACATTCACAGAAGAGCTTGTACCAGTTCTACTCAAGCTATTTCAGAGCATAGAAAAGGAAGCAACACTTCCAAATTCATTCTATGAAGCCAG
>NW_004446961.1:0-3757 GCF_000243295.1 Trichechus manatus latirostris | reverse complement strand
TCAGAGAACCAGCTTTTGGTCTTGTTGACTCTTTCAATTGTTTTTCTATTCTCTATTTCATTTAATTCTGCTCTAATTCTTATGATTTCATTTCTTCTGGTGCCTGAGCACTTCTTTTGCTGCTCTCTTTCTGCTTGTTCCAGTTGTAGGGTTAATGTTTTGATTATGGCCCTTTCTTCTTTTTGAATGTGTGCGTTTATTGCTATAAACTGACCTCTGAGCACTGCTTTTGCTGTGTCCCAAAGGTTCTGGTAGGATGTGTTTTCGTTCTCATTTGCTTCTACGAATTTCTTTATTCCATCCTTAATTTCTTCTATAACCCAGTAGTTTTTGAGCAAGGTGATGTTCAGTTTCCATGTGTTTGATTTTTTTTCCTTGCTTTTTCTGTTGTTGATTTCTACTTTAATGGCTTTATGGTCAGAAAAGATGCTTTGTAATATTTCGATGCTTTGGATTTTGTTAAGGCTTGCTTTATGGTATGATACGTGGTCTATTCGGGAGAATTTTCCATGTGCGTTGGAAAAGAAAGTATACTTGGCTGCTGTTGGGTGCAGTGTTCGGTATATGTCTACGAGATCAAGTTGGTTGATTGTAGCATTTAGCTTTTCCGTGTCTTTCTTGAGCTTCTTTCTGGATGTTCTGTTCTTCACCAAAAGTGGCGTGTTGAAGTCTCCTGCTACTACTGTGGCGCTATCTCTCTCTCTTTTCGGTGGTGTTAGAGTTTGTTTTATGTATTTTGGAGCCTTGTCATTGGGTGTGTAAATGTTTATTACAGTTATGTCCTCCTGGTGTACTGACCCTTTAATTGTTATATAGTGTCCTTCCTTAGCCTTTGTGGTGGATTTTACTTTAAGGTCTATTTTGTCAGAGATTAGTATTGCCACTCCTGCTCTTTTTTGAGTGTTGTTTGCTTGGTATAGGTTTTTCCATCCCTTGAGTTTTAGCTTGTTTGTGTCTTTAAGTCTAAGGTGTGTCTCTCGTAGGCAGCATATAGATGGATCGTGTTTTTTATCCAGTCTACCACTCTCTGTCTCTTTATTGGTACATTTAATCCGTTTACATTCAGCGTAATTATTGATAAGTGTGAGTTTAGTGCTGTCATTTTGATGTCTTATTTTCTGTGTTGTTCACAGTTCTTTGTTCCGCTTAATTTTCTGTGCAGAGTCATTTTTCTTTATGTATTTTTTTTCATGTTTTTCATTGCTGTTGATTTTGTGTTTGCTGAGTCTTTATATTTTTCTAGTTTTTTAATTTTGATTTGTAGTATTGTTAGTTTCCTTTGTGCTTACCATAATATTTACCCCTATTTTTCTAAGTTTATACTAGTCTTTTATTTTTTTATATTGCCTTGACTTCCCCTCCATTTGAAACATCTATGTCTACATTATTTAAGTCCCTCTCCTTTGTTTTAATGTTGTCATTTTTTACATGTTGATATTTGTGTTTCAATGTTTTGCTTTGATGTATTTTTGTGACTTCCCTATCTGAGTCGATATCTGGTTGCTCTGTCCTGCATTCTAGTATTGCATTGTTATCTGATGATATTGACTTTCTAACCTGAGGACTCCCTTTAGTATTTCTTGTAATTTTGGTTTGTTTTTTGCAAATTCCCTAAGCTTCTGTTTATCTGGAAACACTCTAATTTTGCCATCATCTTTGACAGACAGTTTTGCTGGATAAGTAATTCTTGGCTGGAAATTTTTTTCTTTCAAGGCTTTGTATATGTCCTCCCATTGCCCTGTTGCCTTCATGGTTTCTGCTGAGTAGTCCAAGCTTATTCTTATTGACTCTCCTTTGTATATGACTTTTTGTTTATCCCTGGCTGCCCTTAAAATTCTCTCTTTATCTCTGGTTTTGGCAAGTTTGATTATAACATGTCTTGGTGACTTTCTTTTGGGATCTATGTTATGTGGGATTCAATGAGCATCTTGGAAAGCTATCTTCTCATCTTTCATGATATCAGGGAATTTTTCTGTGAACAAATCTTCAACAATTCTCTCTGTATTTTCTATTATCCCTCCCTGTTCTGGTACTCCAATCACTCGTAGGTTATTTCTGTTGATAGAGTCCCACATAACGCTTAGAGTTTCTTCATTCTTTTTAATTGTTTTATATGATTTTTCCTCAAATAAGTTGGTGTCAAGTGCTTTATCTTCAGTGTCACTAATTCTGACTTCTACTGCCTCAATTGCACTCCTATGACTTTCTACTGAGTTGTCTAATTCTGAAATTTTATTGTTAATCTTCTGGATTTCTGCTTGCTGTCTCTATGGATTCTTGCAGCCTGTTAAATTTGTCATTATGTTCTTGAATAACTTTTCTAAGTTCTGCTACTACTTTATCTGTGTGTTCTTTGGCTGTCTCTGCGTTTTGCCTAATTTCCTGAAGAATTCTGTATATTAATCTTTTGTATTCTTCTCTGGTAATTCCAAGAAATTCTCTTTCTCCAGAAAATTTATGATTCTTTATTTTGAGAGCTTGCTGAAGCCATCATGGACTGCCTCTGTATGTGATTTGATATTGACTGTTGTCTCCGAGCCATCAATAAGTTATTATAATTTTATTTTATATTTGTTCAGTGTGTCCTAGCTTCTTGTTTTGTTTTGTTTTGTTTTGATATGCCCAAATAGGCTGCTCATGTGTGCTAGTTTGATTATTGGTGCCTTTGAAGCTCTAACATCTTGTCACCAGGTAGTTAGGTCTGTAACTAAGTATGTGTGCCCAGGAGTATGATAAATTTACCTGTATGGGTTCAGCTTAGGCATCCAGGCAGTCAGTCAGGAAGTGTGTTGCAGGTTCTCACCTACAGACTTAGAGAGGCATGGGTGATTGGTGTAGTCACAGGTATCTGACTGCAGTAGGGAGTCACAAGCTGAGCAACACAGGGGGCTTACGGCTGCCCCTGAGTGTCTGAAAGTTTATCATGTCCCTGTTCCCTAGAGCAAGTAGGTAGGTGAGTTTTTCTGTCCAGTCTTGCACCATCTTCACAATCATTGTTATGCTTGAACCCATCGTTGCAGCCACTGTGTCAATCCATCTCATTAAGGGTCTTCCTCTCTTTCAGTGATCCTCTACTTTACCAAGCATGTTATTCTTCTCCATGCACTGGTCCCTCCTGATAAGGTGTCCAAAGTACGTAAGATGAAGTCTTGCAATCCTCACTTCTAAGGAGTATTCTGACTGTACTTCTTCCAAGACAGATTTGTTGGTTCTTCTGGCATTCCATGGCATATTCAATATTCTTTGCCAACACTATAATTCAAAAGCATCCATTCTTCTTCAGTCTTCCTTATTCATTGTCCAGCTTTCATGTGCACGTGAGGCAATTGAAAATACCATGGCTTGGGTCAGGTGCACCTTAGTCCTCAAAGTGACATCTTTGCTTTTTAACACTTCAAAGAGGTATTTTTGCCCAGTGCAATACATCATTTGATTTCTTGACTGCTGCTTCCATGGGCATTGATTGTGGATCCAAGTAAAATGAAAGCCTTAACAACTTCAATATTTTCTCCATTTTTCATGGTGCTGCTTATTGGTCCAGTTGTGAGGATTTTTGTTTTATTTATGTTAAAATGTAATCCATACTGGAAGCTGTAGTCTTTGACCTTCATCAGTAAGTGCTTCAAGTCCCCTTTACTTTCAGCAAGCAAGGTTTTTTTTTTAATTGTACTTCAGGTGAAGGCTTACAGAACAAATAGTTTCTCATGAAACAGTAGTATACATATTGTTTTATGACATTGGTTAACAACCCCACAAC
>NW_004446960.1:1928-3759 GCF_000243295.1 Trichechus manatus latirostris | reverse complement strand
CCAAAATTACAAGAAATACTAAAGGAGTCCTCCGGTTAGAAAATTAATAACATCAGATGACAACCCCAGACTAGAACACAGGATAGAGCAAAGAAATATCGACTCAGATAGGAAAGTCGAAAATACATCAAAGCTAAAACATTGACAATAGGGAAACAGAGATATCAATATGTAAAAAAGGACAACATTAAAAAAAAAGAGGGACTTAAAAAATGCAGACATAGATTTTTCATGTGGAGGGGAAGTCAAGGCAATATAAGGAAATAAAAGACTGATTTAAACTTAGAAAACTAGAGGTAAATATTACTGTAACCACAAAGGAAACTAACAATCCTATAAATAAAATAAAAAAAACTAGAAAAATGTAAAGACTCAGCAAACACAAAAACAACAATTAAAAAGATGAAAATAAAGAAAAACAACTCAGCATGGAAAATTAAGGGGAACAAAGGAACTGTGAACAACACACAAAAAAAGACATCAAAATGACGACACTAAACTCATACCTATCAATAATTACACTGAACGTAAATGGACTAAATGAACCAATAAAGAGACAGAGAGTGGCAGATTGGATAAAAAAACACGATCTGTCTATATGCTGCCTACAAGAGACACACGTTAGATTTAAAGCCACAAACAAAGTAAAACTCAAAGGGTGAAAAAAATATATTAAGCAACCAACACTCAAAAAAGAGCAGGAGTGGCAATATTAATCTCTAACAAAACAGACTTTAAAGCAAAATCCACCACAAAGGATAAGGAAAGACACTATATAATGATTAAAGGGACAGTATACCAGGAGAACATAACTATAATAAATATTTACACTCCCAACGACAGGGCTCCAAAATACATAAAACAAACTCTAACAGCATTGAAAAGAGAGAGAGACAGTTCCACAAAAGTAGTAGAAGACTTCAACACGCCACTTTTGCTGAAGGACAGAACATGCAGAAAGAAGCTCAACAAAGACACGGAGAGCTAAATGCTACAATCAACCAACTTGATCTCATAGACATATACCAAACACTGCAACCAACAGCAGCCAAGTATACTTTCTTTTCCAATGCACATGGAACATTCTCCAGAAGAGACCACATATTAGGTCAGAAAGCAAGCATTAACAAACTCCAAAACATCAAAATATTACAAAGCATCTTTCTGACCATAAAGCCAAAAAAGTAGAAATCAACAACAACAAAGAAAGGAAAAAAAATCAAACACATGGAAATTGAACAACACCTTGCTCAAAAACTACTGGGTTAAAGAAGAAATTAATGATGGAATAAAGATATTCATAGAATAAAACAAGAATGAAAACACATCCTACCAGAACCTTTGGGACACAGCAAAAGCAGCACTCAGAGGTCAGTGTATAGCAATAAATGCACACATCCAAAAAGAAGAAAGGGCCATAATAAAAACATTAAATCTACAACTGGAACAAGTAGAAAGAGAGCATCAAAAGAAGCCCTCAAGCGCCAGAAGGAAGGAAATAATAAGAATTAGAACAGAATTAAATGCAATAGAGAATAGAAAAACAATTTAAAGAGTTAACAAGATCAAAAGCTGGTTCTTTGAAAAGATCCAACAAAATTGATAAACCAATCGCCAAACTGACAGAAGAAAAACAGGAGAGGAAGAAGATAATCCATATAAGAAATGAGATGGGTGATATCACAACAGACCGAGCTGAAATTAAAAGAATCATAAGAGAATAGTATGAAAAATTGTACTCTAACAAGTTTGAAAACCTAGAGGAAATGGACAAATTTCTAGAAACTCATTACCTACCTAAACTAACACAAACAGAGGTAGAACAACTAAA
>NW_004446960.1:0-1198 GCF_000243295.1 Trichechus manatus latirostris | reverse complement strand
CATTTATACAAAGCCAACAGCTAACATCATCCTAAATGGAGAGAATTTGAAAGCATTTCCCTTGAGAACGGGAACCAGACAAGGATGCCCTCTATCACAACTCTTACTCAACATTGTGCTGGAGGTCCTAGCTAGAGCAATTAGGCCATAAAAAGAAATAAAGAGCATCCAAATTGGTAGGGAACAAGTCAACGCATCTCTATTTGCAGATGATATGATCTTATACACAGACAACCCTAAGGAATCCACAAGAAAACTACTGCAACTAATAGAAGATTTCAGCAAAGTTTCAGGATATAAGATAAACATACAAAAATCAGTTGGATTCCTTTATACCAACAAAGAGAACCTCGAAGAGGAAATTATAAACCAATGCCGTTTACAATAGCCTCCAAGTAAATAAAATAATTAGGAATAAATCTAACCAGAGACGTAAAAGACACTACTGCAAGAAACCAAAAGAGAGCTGCATAAGTGGAAAAACATACCTTGCTCATGGATAGGAAGACTCAACATTGTGAAAATATCAATTCTACCCAAAGTGATCTACAAATACAATGCAATCCTGATCCAAATTCCAATGGCATTTTTTAATGAGATGGAGAAACAAATCACCAACTTCATATGGAAAGGGAAGAGGCCCCGAATAAATAAAGCATTACTGAAGAAAAAGAAGGTGGGAAGCCTCACACTGCCTGATTTTAGAACCTATTATACCGCCATGGTAGTCAAAACAGCCTGGTACTGGTACAACAACAGATACATAGACCAATGGGAAAGAGTTGAGAATCCAGATATAAACTCATCCACCTATGAGCAGCTGATATTTGACAAAGGCCCAAAGTCCGTTAATTGGGGGAAAGACAGTCTCTTTAACAAATGATGCCGGCATAACTGGATATCCATCTGCAAAAACTGAAACAAGACCCATACCTCACACCATACACAAAAACTAACTCAAACTGGATCAAAGACTTAAATATAAAATAAAAAACGACAAATATAATGGAAAAAAAAATAGAGACAAAGCTAGGAGCCCTAATTCATGGCATAAACACAATATAAGCCATAAGTAACAATGCAGAAGCACCAGAAGAGAGACTAGATAAATGGGAGCTACTAAAAATCTAACACTTATGCTCATCAAAAGACTTCAAAAGAGTTAAAAGACAACTTACAGACTGGGAAAAAATTTTTG
>NW_004446959.1:1991-3734 GCF_000243295.1 Trichechus manatus latirostris | reverse complement strand
TTTGTCCTTTATATAGATCAATTATTTTTATGAGAAGCCCGTGGCACAGACTCTACTCATTCTGACCGTCATTCAAATAGTTGCCCTTGTTCACAGGGGAGATAGTGTGGATGGATCCATCAGCAACATCATACCTGAGAGAGGGCCCTACTCAAGACCACCCAGCTGCTTAGTGGCACAGCTTTAGAGGGAAAGCCCAATGACAGCCAACAGTCATCCTCTGCCAGTCCTTTAATGTATCGTGCACTAAGGCTGGAGGCCTCTGGAGGTAGGTAGGTCTGGGACAGAGGAGGGGCTGCCTGGACCAGGAGAGTGTCATCATCCCAGCTTTCCGCCCTTTAGCCCACCTAGTTGCAACAGTGACTACGCTGAGCCTTTAAGGGAAGGCTGGGTTAGCAAAGGGCCATGGTATGGGTCCCCGGATATCCTTTTCCCTCCGGCTTCACAGATGTGGCCTATTTCCTCTCACACTGGATTAAAGCCCAAAGCCTTTCTGGAGACTGTTGGGAAGGGAAATGCCAAGACTGGAGACTAGGTCGGGAGGGTGGGGGATGGAGGGTGGGAGGAAAACTTTTGTTTTACAGAAGAAGTGATGAAGACTCAGAGGGGCTGTGTATCTCATGCTATTTAGCCATTCAGGCAGGATTTGGGGTTCAGATGCATGCCCAGAGAGGTGATGGGTCAGCACATACCAGCCTTCTCATTCACAAGCTCAGTGGCACCGGCTCTGATCCTTTCTCAGATAGTTCACTTCCTGAATTCGTGCAGCCCAAGTCTGTGCTAAGCCCAGCAGCTCTTGCTTGTCTGGGCTGGTGGCAGGAACAGGAGGGAAAGTTTTGTCCCAGAGGATGTACTCTTCTAAGGATTTGGTTTATTTGCTACTAAACTGACTGCAGAAAGAGCAGGGATGGGAGGCCTTGAGGGTGTTTGGAAAGTTGGTCTGGGACTCAACATTTGTTAGGGATAATCTAGAATGGCAGAGTTCTGTACATTGAGAAGGTACTTAATTAAAATTTGGTGAATGACTTAAAAGACAAAGCCATAGAAGCTGTAATTATAGGCAGAGCTGCACAATGTCCAGGGTAAATACTCCATAAGTTCTTTCATGGCTGGTCCTGAGATCTTTGACCTGCTTCTCTATCAATATTTGGACACTTAAACTGACCTCTTATTTTCCCTCCAGCATCATTGTTCCTTGGCCCTGAGCACAAAGAGGGGAGGGGCTCCTCATGTTGCTATATTGAGAATTCTAAGCTTGTTGTTAACCAAGTGACATTTGGCTTCAGATCCTTATTCTGAAAAGAGGCTCCTTTTTACTGAACATATTTTTAGTTCCCCTGAAGTCACTGAGAGGGGAGGATAAGAGAATGGAAAAGGTCACAGACTGGCCTCGAGAACTGAGCAGGGTGTTTGCAGGAGGTAACTTTTATCAGGGGTGGCTCTCAGGCAGATGGTCCAAGGGCTTGGCCAGCCTGTTTCCTCCTCAATGCCCTGAGAGAAATGCATATTAGGAAAGTGTAAGTTTGTCTTTCCTAATGACCCTTACCACCTGTAGAGAAAGGAAGCAATAGGCCACCAGAGAAGCTGAATTAATGACAAATTGCACCAGCTCAGTGTTCTACTCACGCCAGGCTGGCTGGACCGCTGACCTAATGCTATGCATGGCTGAGTTCAGCCATCCCTGCAGGCACCCACTTTAGCTGTCCATTAGGGACCTAAGAGGTGGGGAGAGGAGAGGTATCT
>NW_004446959.1:0-785 GCF_000243295.1 Trichechus manatus latirostris | reverse complement strand
TGATGTGATGAATCTTACCGCTGGCTTGCTATGTCAGACAGCCGGAACTGCAAGGCCAGAACTCAGCCCACAATTAAAACAGGGGTGGGGCTGGTGGTCCGCACAACCACAAATGCTGAGCTGGCCAGATAGAATGGAAGCCAAGGTTCTGCCATGTCATACTGCTGTTTTATGCTGGCCCCTGATCACACCAGGGGAAAGGCTGGTGCTTCACTGATCCGACTACTTAAAACCTCACCACCCAAAATCTGAGGTCCCTCCTCTGTAACCTGACAACAAGCCCTGCGAGATCTCCGGTACTGTCCTAGACACCAGTGGACAATATGGGACTTGCTCAGTGCCCATTCCTGTCTCTGTGAGTCTCCATGAATGCTGCTACCTCAGATCGGCTATGTATTTGCACACTATGGTTAATATTTTCATATATTTCCTTCTGGTCTTTTTTTTATTACTATGTGTGCATGTGGAGCCCTGGTGCTCAGCAGTTAAGAGCTCAGCTGCTAACCAAAAGGTCGGCAGTTTGATTCTGCCAGCCACTCCTTGGAAACTCTGTGGGGGCAGTTCTACTCTGCCCGATAGGGTCACTATGAGTCACAGTCGACTTGATGGCATTGGGTTTGGTTTGAGGTTTTATGTGTGTGAATACGCGTGTGTGTGTACAAGAGTGTGTGCACACACTTTTGGGGTGTGTTTAAACAAAACTAGAATCATGTGGTACATAGAGATTTTTACTTTTTTTATTAATTAACTTCTTATTTTGGGATAATTTTAGATAATTTTCAGAA
>NW_004446958.1:0-3678 GCF_000243295.1 Trichechus manatus latirostris | reverse complement strand
GGGAGCAAGGGAGAATGAAGAGAACAGGATACAAGGAAAAGATTAGTCCAAAGGACTAATGGACCACAGCTACCATGGCCTCCACCAGACTGAGTCTAGTACAGCGAGGTGGTGCCCGGCTACCATCACTGACTGCTCTGACCGGGAGCACAACAGAGGGTCCTGCAGAGCTGGAGAAGGATGTAGAACAAAATTCTAACCCACAAAAGACCAGATTTACTGGCCTGACAGACTGGAGATCCCTAATGGTATGGCCTCTGGACACACTTTTAGCTCAGTGGTGAAGTCATGCCCGAGGTTCACCATTCAGCTGGTGATTGGACAACCCCATATAACAAAATGGTACTAATGAGGCACAGCAGTCCAGGTACAAGGACTAGAAGGCAGGAGGGGACAAGAAAGCTGGTGGTAAGGAAGCCAATGTTGAGAAGGGACAGTGTTGACTTGTTGTGGGGTTGTTAACCATTGTCATAGGGCAATATGTGTACTAACTGTTTAATGAGAAAGTATTTGTTCTGTAAACCTTCATCTAAGGTATAAAATAAAAAAAGAATTATCTATGCAAGATCAAATCGACAAGAGCAAGTCAAAAGGTTTGATGGGAAGCCTAGGGGGCAGTCAGTTGAAAATAATGGTGATGGAATAATTTGGAAAAGGATAGTGAGTATAGCAGCACAACTGGAAGAGTGTAATTTATGTCACTGAATTGTACGTGTATAAACTTTTGAAATGGTGTAACTTTGGCTATGTATATTTTCACACACACCAAAAAAAGGTCAAGAAGGGAGAGTGTTGACATGTCATGGGTTTGTTAACCAATATCATAAAACAATATGTGTACTGACTGTTTAATGAGGAACTATTTGTTCTGTAAACCTTCACCTAAAGTACAGTAGAAAAAATTTTTTAAAAAAGGGAAGGATGTCCTTCATCATGACTCCCATTTAACATTGTGCTGGAACTGCTAGCTAGAGCAATAAAGCAAGAAAAATAAATAAATAAATGACTAATTAATACCTTAACAACAAATACATAAAAATAACCATTGCCATCCAGTCCATTCATGCTCATAGAGATACTACAGAACTGAAAATTTAAAATTTGAATAACGATCATAAGTTCAAAATCATATGACTTCTCCAAATAATTCTTGAGCCATATAAAATTGTTCTGCAAATTATCTTTTTATCCCTGTCTACAACACCTGAAAAAATATTTCTCCCACTCTATTGCTGTTCTATTTGGAATATAATCTAGACATATTGAGTAGAGAAAAAGAGAAGGATGTACAAGTTAGACAAGCAAAATTGAGTTATTAAAAGAAGATAGACCTGATATTTTGAATTGACTTAATTACACATGTCTAGATGCAAAGGACTGCTCCCTTTTAATTTTATTTTGAATAAGAGTATGTGGAAATTACTGTGCAACATGTTTGGCAAATCAATTTTTTTTTTTTATGGTATATGAGAGTCCAGTTAAGAAGGATTCAGTAATTATGACCATGTTCCAAAAATATATATAAAAATAAAAAGGAAATTAATAAGCTATATATAACATTTGTGATGGCTGGATGGGCAAAATAATAGCATGAAACAGAGACATGGCAGGTATTCATTGTTCCTATTTTTTGTATATACTAGTTTTTTGTGATCTATTTCTAAGCCTCTCATACAGCCTATCAAAATTATCATTCAGTAAAACTGGAACTCTTTTCAAAACATGGTCAGGTTATAGACAAGATTTATTAAACTTTGCATTCATGTCAAAGTAACCTGTATATATTATACCACTTACACACAGACACAGATGCACACACACGCACACACACACGCTATATGGTAGTCACTCAAAAAAATCGGTTTTCTCAATAAAACATTCTCATTTCCTTTGCTTTGTTCCTTCTAATCTCTCTAAAGAAAATGCTTTCTTCACTGAAACATATCTTCTACAATCGTGCCCATTCTTCAGGCCAACTTCAACTAATATCTCTTTTATGAAGACATAATTATAATGTCTCAAAAACGATTTAAACTATTCCTTGCACTTGCCCTAAGCCTTCTAGGATACTTACTATGGTAGGCCTTATGCAATAGCCACTATCTGTATTGCCCCAGCATCACCACTAGATTATGCATTCCTTGAAACAAGGCCTATGTCTTGTCTTTACTTCCATTTGTATATATATGTAAGCAAATAACATCTGTTTATTGAGAATCTACTATACCCCAAGTATGTTATAAGAAAGATAGATGGAATTAATGTTAATTCAGACTATGCAAGATGCCTCACATGATACCTATATTATCTTCTGGTCTTCACTATTAGATATGAGTAGCTCATGGTATCAAAGTTTCATAGATTTAAAGCTAAAGATGAGAGAGATTGCTGATCTTTTTCTGCAATGAAGAGACAAAGCTTAGTCTCTTTGAACCAAAATTCACTTCTTTACCATTGTACAATATTCACTAATAATTGTTAAAGGTATCGTTAAAAACAATCTTTTTGGACACACTTTATTTATGTTAGGGACAAATTCTACTAAAATAATATACTCAATGAGAGAAGACTTCAGTGTCCTTTATCTTGCTGACAGTATTCTTGACATCTTTATTCCTCAGACTGTAGATCAAAGGATTCTACATGGGGATCACCACTGCATAAAACAAAGAGACTACTTTGACTGTGTGCGTGGAGTTTTTGGAGTTGGGCAGACAGTAGAGGAAGAGGATGGTGCCGTGGAAGATGGTGATGGTGGTCAGATGAGAGGCACAAGTAGAGAATGCCTTACGACGACCACTGGCTGAATGCATTTTCAAGATGGTGACAGCAAATAAACACAAGAAGTGAGAATGATGAGTAATGTACTCACCTCATTAAAAGTGGCAAAGATGAAAAGCAGCAACTGGCTAAGAGAAATATCAGCAAGAAAGAGAGAGAAATGAGGAGAACTCTCAGAAGTGATTGATTGTGTTGGAACCATGAAAAGATAATTTCAAAGCAGAGCATGTGAGTATCAAGGAACACACTACTCCCATGCATATGATCCCACCACCAGCATAGCACAGAGTCTGTGAGACATGGCAACTGTGTAGAGCAGAGGGTTGCAAATGGCCACAAAATGGTCATAGGTCATTACTGCCAATAAAATGGATTCAGTGACCACAAAGGTACAATAGAAAAATAATTGGACTACACATTCTAAAAATGAAATGATTCTATCTTCTACTACTAGATTCACAGCATCTTGGGAGCAGTGGTAGAAGAAGAGCAGAAATCCACAAATGCGAGGTGGCTGAGGAAAAAGTGCATGGGGGTGTGCAGTTTGGGATTAATTTTGATGATTACAATCATCACAAGATTCTCCACAACAGTGGCACTGTAGATGGCCAGAAATACCAAAAAGAGGGGAACTTTTAGTTCTGGGTAATCTGAGAAGCCCAACAGAGTGAAAGTGGCCCCACTTTTATTTCTTTCTGACAATAACATGGCTTCTGTTTGTCAAAATCTGAAAGTCAGTCCTGGAAATAAAATATGTATACGTATATATATTAAAGACAGTGAGGATGTAGGAAGCTTGGTCAACTATCCCTTGCCAAGACTAGAAAAAATTTCTCTTACAGAATTTATGTTTTTATTAAACTATGTGGCAAATTTCTAAAACTTTAAAACATGATA
>NW_004446957.1:2970-3767 GCF_000243295.1 Trichechus manatus latirostris | reverse complement strand
TGCCATACATGCCTATATTATTAGGGTCCAGGTCTAAAACAGAGAGCATACTGGCATTCAATAATTGAGGAGAGTTTAGTAAAAAGATCATTTGCAATGGTGTTCATAGGATTTAGGGAAACTAACAAGGTACAGTACAATGCCCCCAGGGCTATCAATCGTGGGTCACCGTAATGGGACCAGGGACTGTTGCTAAATCTATGATGCAGTAGCAGCATGGAGTAGGCCATAGCACAGAAGCCGTGGCCTTTGTAGAGGGACACAGACACCCTGCAGCAACTCAGCAGGAGGGGCACTGGGGACATAAATATTTTAATTCAGTTGCCTTGTATCCTCCCATCTCCTGCTAGTGCCTTCCATTGGCTGAGCCCAGCCAGAAGCCAAAGGGCAAGGAAACCCACTGGTGAATTCCATGAAGATCTGCCTTCCAGGAAAAGAGCAGAATGGAGAAGGGTGGGGTGTGGAACTTGAGGGGAAAAGGGACGATATCCTTTAAGCATGATATGTTTAAACATACAGCATTCATCTAATTGAACTGAATCTTATAACTCTTTATGATTTGTCTGTCTGCCTCTGCCACCAGACTATAAAATCCTCAAAAACAAGGAATGAACCTTATTTTATTCAGGTATCCACAGGGCTTTACATTATGTCCAACACATGTTGCTGAGTCGTTGTTGACACATGTTGTTGCTGGGTGCAGTTGAGCTGATTCCAACTCATAGTGACCCCATGTGATAGAGTAGAACTGTCCCATATGGTTTTCTTGGCTGAATCCATGAGGCAGTAGCTTCTTT
>NW_004446957.1:0-1000 GCF_000243295.1 Trichechus manatus latirostris | reverse complement strand
GTGTTAGTAGCGGACATAGAAATGGATAGACTGGGACTATATCACAGAACATGCTGCTGAGTTAGAATGGGAGGGTGAAGGAAAGAGATGAAGCAAAAATGGCCCCTGGGTTTTTAATTTAGCAATTAGTTGGATGGAAGTAACCCTTGCTTAGATGGAGGAGGGTAGTGGGGGAGCTCTATTTTGGATATGTTCATTTTGAAATGCCTGTTATACATTCAAGGAAAGATGTTGATTAAGTAGCTAAGTATGTGAGTCTAGAGGTGGAGGGAGACATCTAGCTACAAATAAAAATCTTGGAAGACTGGACATTTAGAAGTAAGCCCTGGTGGTGCACTGGTTAAAGCGCTCGGCTGCCAAACAAAAGGTTGGAAGTTCAAACCCATCAGCCACTCTGTGGGAGAAAGATGTGACAGTCTGCTTCCATAAATATTTACAGCCTTGGAAATCCTAC
This sequence comes from Trichechus manatus latirostris, assembly GCF_000243295.1. NCBI lineage: Eukaryota > Metazoa > Chordata > Mammalia > Sirenia > Trichechidae > Trichechus > Trichechus manatus. Next base: position 546 of record NW_004446957.1, on the reverse strand, counting down.
AGCACAATTCTACCTTCTCCTATAGGGTCGCTATGAGTCAGAATCGACTTGACAGCAGTGGGTTTGGTTTTTGGACATTTGGATGGTATTTAAAGGCATAATAATTGATGAGTCATCAGTAAGATCATAGGTAGACAAGAAACAGAGTAGACAAAGGTCCAGGAAAAAGCCTTTGAGATTCAGAGTTCGGATACCAGCAAGACGTAGCAAAGGAGTGAGTGCAAAGCAGTGACCAGTGTGGTAAAAAAAAAAAAAAAAAAATCAGGATCTTCACAGAGGATTGAGATAACATGAATGTTTAAAGAAGGACTGAGTGAGTGAATCGTGCTGAAACTTCAGAAACATGAACAAAATAATATGAACAGAGGGTTTGGTAACATGGAGATTTCTGATAACCTTGACAACAGTTTGGCTAAGTGGTAGCAACAAAAATCAGTTTGGAGTTGTGGAAGAGAACTGATGGTGAAGCATTTATGAACTACTTTCTCAGGAAGTTTTTCAGTGAAGATGATCCAAGAAAAATTTCGTAGCTAGAAGGAAAAATAA
>NW_004446956.1:2073-3768 GCF_000243295.1 Trichechus manatus latirostris | reverse complement strand
GAGGATAATTAACTCCATGTTTCTGAGTCATTATTGGACACATGACATCATGAAGATTTGCTGTCACCTTATTTGCAGTCCCTTCTATATTAGCAAATGTTCTAGTTCCATTTTTTCAATATAAATGCTACTTTTGGAGCCTGAGTTTATAATATGGTGCCCTCGGAGATTACACGACTGTCCTCGGAGACTCATTGATTTAGATACCACAGGTATTAAAAATACATGGAGATGTGTTGGGTGAAGATAGCGTTACAGATTTTATCCAGAATTTTCCAGTGAATATCAACATGTAACTGAAGGAAAGTTAATTATCTTCTGAGATCTTTAGGGCCCTACTTCTCAACAGGGGATGATCCCCCCTGCCCCTGCCAGGGAACAGATGGCAATGTCTGGAGACAGTTTTGATTGTCAGGTCTGGGGGAATGGTGCTACTGGGTAGAGGCCAGGAATGTAGCCAAACATCCTACAATGTACAGGACAGTCCCTCACAACAACAAGAAATATCTGGCCCAAAATGTCAATAGTGGCAAGGTTGAGAAACCCTGTTGACAGTCGTTCTGGATGTACTAGTTGGCTTAAATGTTCGTTTTATCTCTATACCCCATACCATTGATGTATTAAAGTCTTCTACAATTTTGTAACCTGGTGTAAAACACAGGCCTGGCATATATTGGACATTCAAACATTTCTTCCATGAATAAATGCATGACTCTCGGTGAATACGTGCTGAATGAATGAAGAGGTTAACCTTACCAGCTAATGGCAACATTTGTGCTTCTTAAACATTGCGAGCTTTCAGGATGGCTTTGGTCCTTCTTCAGTGGGATTCAGGCTTCTAACTGTCAAGGAGATAAATTCTGTGAAGGATGTGGAAAGATAGTAAGGAAGCTACCTGGAGCAGAGAGGTAATAACTAATATTTCTCTACTTGGATACACAGAATACATTTATTTAAAAAGCTCATGTGAATTAACTAATTTCCATAAGGTCCCTGTAGCAGATCTTTTATTAATCTATGTATCTATAAGCATTTATTGAATGCCTTTTGTATACTGAGAAGCCATTATTTATCCAGACTTTAGTGAGACCAGAAGACTTTGTATCATTAGCTGGCGAGTTGTTCTAAAAGAGTTGGCTTATTCATGACTAGAGAGTTCCATCTCTTTTGTGGCCTTGGCCAGATTTTATAAAGTGTAGCTTTTTGTTTATTTATAATGGGCTTTGAGATCTTGAACAAGATGTAACATATGTGTGAATGCTTAGAGGGCAATTTTTAATAACAACAGGAATAATGCTGTTTTGTGCTGCTTAACTGTGGATCTTTTCTTCTAAAGATTTAAAGCCCATTGTAGACATAATTTTATTGTTGATCTATTGCAACAGTGTTTTTCCTTCTCGCCCCGTCCAGTTGGATTCTTTCTTTATTAAAGATGGCACGAATACTTTCTCAAGTTATGACCTCTTTGATAAACAGCTCAGAACGTTATGAAAGCAAAGCAGGAGATGTCACAAATAATTAGTGACAGAAGGTTCGCTGATGCTTGGGTGTTAACGCTGCCAGAAAGCTCAGATATTTGTGGGTTGTGCTGTACGTTTTTGTACAGATGTGTGTGAGGTTGAATTTCAGCCATGTGCCTTTTACAGCTTCAGGAAACATTTTGTCATGCTACTTCCTTGGGTGATCTTTTATGAC
>NW_004446956.1:0-888 GCF_000243295.1 Trichechus manatus latirostris | reverse complement strand
AGAGTCTCCAGTGGGATGAACCTCAGTGTCCACAGTGGTGTGTTACTCATTACCAAACCCTTTCTTGGCTTTCCTCAGTCCTTCTCTCACCTTTCTCTCCTTTGCAGGAATTATCTTTGGTGTACTTCCTTCTTTGTGTTTCTTGGGATCATCTCCCAAACAAATTACCTGAACCCAAATTCTTGTCTTAGGATCTGTTGTTGGAGCGACCCAAACTAAGGCAGCATCTAAAGCATAAGTCCACCAGGGAACCCGCCTCTTCTCCTCACCCTACATTCAGTGGGTTACAAAGTGCTTTGACTCTACTTCCTACATGACCCTTGAATTGTCTCCTTCTCTACTTCTAGAGCTTAGTTCAAACCCTTAATATCTTGCTTAGGTGATTGCAATGATGTTGCAATGGGTATTTCCATTTCAGTTTATCCCCTCATAACCCATTGTCCACAATGCTGCCAGAGATGCCTTTTCAAAAGGCACACCTGGTGCTGTTACGTCCCAGCTTCAAACCTTCAACAGCTCAGGCCTTTCATCATCTGACCCATACTCATCTATCCCATACCCTTCACCCTTCTTGAGCACCACATTGTTGCACATCTTCTGTGGCTATGGTGTGGGGTTTGCACTCCACTTTTGTCTATCTGATGAACAATTATAAAGATAATGTAAACTTCACCTTCTCTCTAGAACCTTCCTTTGATGCCCACAGTCCCTTCACTGTGCTCTGTACAGTGAGTGCCTTTGTCCCTGTGTGAATATATTGGTCGTTGCCCCTAGGCTGAGAGTTCCTTGTGGGCAGCAACCACAGATTATTTCCAGCCGTTGGCTCAGTATGGCAGGAGAAAGATGTGGCAGTCTGCTTCTGTAAAGATTTATGGCCTTGGGAACCCT
>NW_004446955.1:0-3729 GCF_000243295.1 Trichechus manatus latirostris | reverse complement strand
GATCAAAGACCACAGCCTTCAGTATGGATTACACCTCAACATAAAGAAAACAAAAATCCTCACAACTGGACCAAGAGGCAACATCATGATAAATGGAGAAAAGATGGAAGTTGTCAAGGATTTCATTTTACTTGGATGCACAATCAATGCCCATGGAAATAGCAGTCAAGAAATCAAACGATGCTTTGCACCCTTGGGCAAATCTACCAAATCTACTCCAAAAGACCTCTTTAAAGTGTTAAAAAGCAAAGATGTTATCTTGAAGGCTAAGGTGCGCTTGACCCAAACTATGGTGTTTTCAATCACCTCATACGCATGCAAAAGCTGGACAATGAATAAAGAAGACGGAAGAAGAATTGATGCCTTTCAATTATGGTGTTGGCAAAGAATATTGAATATACCATGGACTGCCAGAAGAACAAACAAAACTTTCTTGGAAGAAGTACAGCCAGAATGCTCCTTAGAAGCAAAGATGGCAAGACTTCATCTCACATACTTTGGACATGTTATCAGGAGGGACCAGTCCCTGGAGAAGGTTATCATGCTTGGTAAAGTAGAGGGTCAGCGCAAAAGAGGAAGACCTTCAACAAGATGGATTGACAGTGGCTGCAACAACGGACTCAAGCATAGCAACAACTGTGAAGACGGCACAGGACCGGGCAGTGTTTAGTTCTATTGTACATATGGTCCCTATGAGTTGGAACCGACTTGAAAGCACCTAACAACAACAACATAAAAATTGTTAAGTAAGAACCTAATTTCCTGTGTAAACTTTCAACAAAAACACAATAAAATATTTTTTAAAAACGCTTGAATAGGTAAAATGCTCAAGCATTTTAGTAGCCTGAATAGATAGGAAAACAAAACAATCAGAAAAGACAAGTGTACAGGTGCTCCTTTTAATTTGACTAGTTCCCCTTTTAGAGATAAAGAGAATGAAGCTGTCTCTAGCCCTCATTGCATTCCCAATATGACCAACAACGGAGTTTATAAACGAGGGTAAAATTCATAGTTATATTTGAACTTCTTCTATATACCACCCACTATGATAACTGCTTTAGATGCGTTATCTCATTTACTCCTCACAGACAGTCTCTGGGTTTAGGAACTACCATTATTCTAATATTTTACAGATAAGGAAAGAGTCTTAGCAAGATTAAATAATTTGCCCAAGGTCACAAATATTGTAAGTGACAGAGCTGGGAGTCAAACCCAGGTCTCTTTGAATCCAATGCATTTAACCTCGTGCAATAATGATTTCATAGGAGAAAGATGTGGCAGTCTGCTTCATAAAGACTACGGCCTTGGAAAGTTTATGGGGCAGTTCTACTGAGACGCTATGAGTTGGAATACATTCAACAGCAGTGGGTTTTTGCAATAATGCCTTAAAACATCATTTTGTAAAGTTAAGGTTTATGTTTTAATCTTTGCCTCTAATCAATGTGCTCCTTCAGAGCAGAATTTATTTCTCTTTAATTTTTTTGTATCCCCACAGTATGGAATAATGCCTGATACTGAGCAGGAACTCACTGATTGTCAAATGAATAAAATGATGAATTAATAAATAAAGGAAGGAAGGAAAGAAGGAAGGAATTAACATATAAAGGGGGCAGAAAATTAAAGTTTGCGCAAAAAGCTAATTCTACACTAAGAATAGTATTCTTATGGTTAGTTTGAGCCCCTCCATTTCTATTGTAGCAACATATGAGTATTTTATGATAAGCATCATTTTTACTTTAGAATTAAATGAAATACTTTCAAAAATATGTACTTTACTGAGGGATTTAAACGAACGATTGAAATTCCATAATCAGAACATGACACAACCAAACCAGCATATAATCATATGTTTTCTATAATACGCTACTTGAAGTGTTCTTAGGGTTACAATTTTGTAATCTAGACATGAGAGGAAGATCTGTGCTCTTGACAACATTCAACACAGGCACTTCAGGTGGCTCTGGATAAAAGGCACACCCCTTCTTTTGCATTAGACAGATGTTCTCTCTGTATCAGTGAGCTGACAGTGCTGTTACCTTCACATCCTCTGCCATCTTCCTCCAGCTTCTGTCCAGCTTGACATTTGCAGTAAAAACTGCCAATTGTATTACAGCATTGGTCCTGACAGCCACCATTGTCAATGGCACATTCATTTTTATCTGCAATACAATATTTAAACAGAATTAGCGTCTTGTAACCAGACCCACAAAAAGTAATTTCAGAGGCTCTCCTAAAAATCATTGAAGCGACTTCCGGCAACATGGCGCTCTAGGCAGAAGCACCACGCCATCCCTCCACAGCAAAGATCCGAAAAACTAAGCCAAACAGAGAAAACAGCAATCCTGAAACCCTAAAACATCAAATGAAGAGATAAAGAACTCAGCCAAGCACCAAATGGAGAAACTGACAGAGAATGGAGATCGAGGAGAGATTCATGCAGAGGTCCCCTATCAGCTAATGCAGCGTGCATCCGCCATTTTGGATTCCTATCGGAGACCAACGAACTGGCAGTAAGAGAAAGCAGCTTCATGGAGCTTCCAGCAGGAGAGAAAACAACCAGTAAACAGCGATATATGCTTTCCCACCCCCACCCTTCTTCACCCCCCACTTGGCCTCCTCTGCTTCCCACGGCCACAGTCTCTTGGCCAGGAAGCACTGGCTGCTTGGATTCCACCTGTCCGCACTGGCTGACTCCCTGAGTGCCATTTGTTGGCTCCTGGTGTTGCTTTTTTCTGCTTCTTCTGATTAGTTCCTTACCTCTCACCACCTCCCCCTCCTTTCACTCAAATACCTGGCTCCGGGCGCCATCTTTACTTCTTCCTAAGGGGCTGTGGAGCTCCATTCAAGTGTGGAACTTCTTCCCAGTCTGTGTTGCCATGCTGGTGGGATCCCAGGGCTTTTCTTTGCTTGTTTTGAATTGTTGGTTTGTCTTCTTTTTCTTTTCTCGAGTTGGGAACACTTTCTGGCCGGGCAATGCTACTTGGCTTGGGACCTACGCCCTCAGCTTGCACAGATGTGCAGAGGGATCCCAGAGGACATTTCTTTCTTCGTGGGTTTTTTTTCTCCTGTTTTTTGGGGGGGGGCCTTTTCTTGTTCTTCTATTATTATTATTTGTTTTGCATTCTTTTCCCTTTTTCCCTTTTTGTCTTTCTTCATTACTCAGTTTCTCGTGTCTCTATACCTTCCTTCTCTTCCTGTCCCCTGAATACCTGGCACTGAATACCTCTACACATTCTAGTCAGGCTGTACTTCAACACCTGGGAACAACATCCCCAGACCTCGTAGCTGCACAGGCGGGATCCCTGGGACATTTGATGTTCTTTTTTCTTTCTAATATTTATTTATTCATTCTTTTCTTTTTGTGTGTTCTTCTTCCCTTTCATGTTTTTTTTCCATTTCATAGTCTCTCATCTCTCCACTCCAAAAGCAAGCTGCCCTAGCACTCTTTTTTGTTTGTTTATATGTTTTTGGCTCCCGTTCCTCTCTCCTCTCTCCCATACCCGTCTTAGCTCCACACATCACAATCTCCCCCCTCCATCCTGTCTACCTGCACCTTGTGCTTAACATCACACCACCAAGCAGCACAGGCATGGCTTACCGGAACCTGCCCTGCACTGATTACTGACGTGACCTGGTGGCTGTAGTAAGTGCCACAAACAACCCATCCCAGGAACTCCTCTTCAGCTAGACCTGCCCTGATGTACCATATGTGAGCGACTGACCCTGACA
>NW_004446954.1:2689-3768 GCF_000243295.1 Trichechus manatus latirostris | reverse complement strand
AAGAGTCGGAGAGTAAATATTTTAGACTTTGCAGGCCAAAAGTCAAAATCAAGGATGTTTTGTAGATACTTATGTAACAAGAAAGAAAACAAATTTTTCACTGATAAAATTTGAAATATAATGATAATAACTGAATATAATTTTCTGTAATGCAAGTTTACTACTGAGAAGAATAGAATTCTTTTGTGGGGAGTAGATAACATTTCACTTAATTGGGATTCAAAGTTAGTGTCCTTATCATGAAAATCAGTTGCAAATGTTCATCTGTTAGTGGTGCTCTGTAATGAAATTTGATGTATTTCATCTTTGAAAATGTCTTTTCACACAGGTAGTAACTGCCAAATACTGTTATAAATCCATGAACATATGATTTTAACTGAAGATATTCATCATTTGAAAGGCATTTTTAGGATCCTATTAGATTCTTACCTTGATAGTTTTAGCTTGTTGCTACATTGCAGATGATTATTCCCAGCTAGGTTGGTGGAAGCTCCTCAGTTGCACAGTTAAACTGATTTTTGAAACATGGAAATTTCCCTTGCACTTCCATCAAAGTCAGAAAAATGCTTCTGGAACTGAAGTTTGAACTTGGAAAATTTATCTGCTGTAAAATTGTGTGGGGATGAAGATCTCACCTCTTGCTTTAACTTTTGATTGCGCAGGTATTATTTATGATTCAAACATTATTTGTTGTCTAAATGACTTTAAAGCAATGTGAGTTTCACATATAAGCAGTTTTGCCTTATAATTTTAGGTTGAATTCATTTTAAAAAAATATTATCAAGGCTTTAGCAAAAGCTAATTTACCAACCCACTCAGAGTTCCATAACAGTGATTGAAAAGAGTTCTTCTCATTCAGACAAAATTTAATCTTGACCCTGAGCTCAAAAAATTACAATAAAACTTTACCATTGCTGAGATATCAAACTGCTATATAGCAGAACAATTCAGGGTATTCAGTTTCTATTTCTGACAATATTTTACAGAACTGACAATGATTAAGTCCATGAACACAAATGAAATTCACCACTGACACTACTGTTTCAATAACATATGATATATTGAAATATTTTCTACAT
>NW_004446954.1:0-786 GCF_000243295.1 Trichechus manatus latirostris | reverse complement strand
ACTTTGATGCCGTTATATTTTTTCTTTTATGTTTCCCTAGATTCTGCTGCCTTTTACACATTGTGTATCCCAATCACTTCTAATCTCTGATTTGTTTGTTGATTTGCTTAGGCTGTTACACTGGAATTTACTTTTATTGAATTCTCAGCATGAAAACAGTCCTAGCTGAGAGCAAAATTGTGTGTAAAAGTATCTCTTCCTTCTAGACTAGTAATATGAGCAACTTTCATGATTGAGCCTAATCCTTTTCCAGTGGGTGGGCTGCTGGAAGTGAATTATGGAAAGGACATCCACACTCCTTGTGGAGTTGTTCACGGTGCCTAAACATATCCCCAGCTACAGAGCAGCAAAGAGTGAGAGGAAAGTAGGGCACAGCCGTAGAAGAACTAACCCACTTAAGTTTTTGTTCAGAGTTCCCTGCTCTTTGGAACTCATGTGCAATCTGGAATGTCAACAAGTATTGGGAACCCCATCTCCTGCCAGTGTCTGAATGTACTTCATACTTCAGACGTGTCAAATGCCTCTGGATCCCTGAATGCAGCATGCAGAACTCTCTGCCTAGAGTAGCATTCCTGCTGTCCATCTGATGAAAAGTTAGTCTTCTTTCAAGACCAAGCACAGGAGCTCCTTGACCTGCTTAAGCCAAATAACTTATTTCTTCTTTAAAGCCACTGCTGAAGCTAGTGCTGCATGCCTTCAGTTTCTTATTAATCACAGTACATTGCAATTGTCCCCTCTGTCAGGATCTGACCTTTTTGAAGACAGAGCCTCTGTCCTTTTGTCTTC
>NW_004446953.1:2268-3743 GCF_000243295.1 Trichechus manatus latirostris | reverse complement strand
AGCCTGCCTGCTTAGACATAACCAAAAAAGCAAGACAAAACAAACAAATCTACAATCAATAAACAAAGACAATAATTCCTGAATGTCACAGAGACAGCAGACAACATCAAGACATTAAAAAAAAAAAAAAAAAAGGACAGGATGGCTCCAGAAAGCAATCAAAATAAAACTCCACATATCCTTCCGGTAGAAGAAAAGGAAACTGGAAATATCTGATAGAGAATTCAGAATTCAGGGTTCTCTAAGAGATGACAGAAAAAGCAGACAAAAATAAGGAAAAAATAGAAAAATCATGGAAAATACAGACAAAAACAGGGAAAACACATGCAAAGCAATGGAAGAAATCAGAAAATAATGCATAAACAAAATGTCAAAACAAATAACTAGAAATCATACAAAATAGCAATTAGAAATTAGAAAGATAAACAACTAGATTTCAGAAATGGACAGGACAATAGAAGGTTTTAGGAGCAAATTTGAAGCAATGGAAGGCAGAATCAGTAAAATTAAAGACAAATCCTTGGATACCACTGTGTTTGAGGAAAAATCAGAGAAAAGAATGAAGAAACCCCGAGAACGATGTGGGATATAATAAAAATAAAAAATTTGCATGTGAGCAGAGTTCTAGAATGGGGGGATAAAATGGAAAATGCAGAGAAGATCATTGAAGATTTGCCGACAGATAACTTCCCTAATATCATGAAAGATGAAAAGCTGACCATCCAAGAAGCTCAAAGAACCTCATATAGGATAGACCCCAAAAGAAAATCACCAAGACATATAACCACGTTCGCTAAAACTAAAGACAAAGAAAGAATCCTGAGAGTAGTTTGAGAAAAATGAAAAGTCACACACAGAAGGCAAACAATAAGACTAAGCTCTGATTACTCAGCAGAAACCATGCAGACAAGAAAGCAATGGGATGACATATATAAAACCTCGAAAGAAAAAAAAAATCACCAACTAAGAATAATATATCCTGCAAAATTCTCACTCAAATATGATGGTGAAATTAGGACATTTCCAGATAAACAGAAATTAAGGGAATATGTAAAAACCAAACCAAGCTTACAAGAACAATTAAAGGGAGCCCTTCCTTTAGAAAACCAACAACATCAGACAACAGCTTGAATCTACAACACAAGACTGCATCAGCCAGATACCAACCTAGGTAATGAACTCTCAAGGATAAAACAAAACTAAAACATTTACAACAGGGAACCAGAGAAGTTAATCTGTAAATGACAACAACCTCAGAACAATAAAAGAGAGAATAAATGGTGTAGACAGAACTTTCAACTGGAGAGGAAGTCGAGATGATATCAAGTAATAAGAGGTTAGTTTAAACTTAGGAAGATAGGAATAAATTTCAAGGTAACCACAAAGAAAGTTAACAAACCTACTCATCAAAATAAAGAAAAACATAAAATCTCAGTAAACACAAGATACATAAAAATGAAAGAAACAAAAAAAAA
>NW_004446953.1:0-987 GCF_000243295.1 Trichechus manatus latirostris | reverse complement strand
AGGAAATGGACAAATTTCTAGAAACACACTACCTACCTAAACTAACACAAACTGAGGTAGAAAATCTGAACAGACCCATAACAAGAGAAGAGATTGAAAAGGTAATAATAATAATAATAAATTCCTAATTAAAAAAAGCCCTGGCCCAGATGACTTCACTGGGAATTCTACCAAACATTCAGAGAAAAACTTGCACCAGTAGTACTCAAATTATTTCAGAACATAGAAAAATAAGGTATACTTCTGAATTCATTCTATGAAACCAGCATAACCCTAATACTAAAATCATACAAAGACACCACAAAAGAAGAAAATTACAGACCAATATCTGTCATGAACATAGACTCAAAAATTCTCAACAAAATTCTAACCAATAGAATTTAACATCTTATAAAAAATAATAATAATACACCACAACCTAGTGGGATTCGTACTAGGTATTCAAGGATGGTTCAACATTAGAAAATCAATCAACATAATCCACCACATAAAGAAAATAAAGGAAAAGAATCACATGATCATCTCAATTGATGCAGAAAAGGCATTCGATAAAGTCCAATACCCATTCCTAATAAAAACTCTCAATAAAATAGGAATAGAAGGTAAATTCCTCAACATAATAAAGGGCAACTCTACAAAACCAGGAAACCCTGGTGGCATAGTGCTTAAGAGTTCGGCTGCTAACCAAAAGTCGGCAGTTTAAATTCACCAGGCACTCCTTGGAAACTCTATAGCGCAGTTCTTCTCTGTTCTATAGGGTCGCTATGAGTCGGAACTGACTAAATGGCAATGGGTTTGGGTTTTTGGTTTAGTTATACAAAACCAACAGCCAATATAATTTGCATAGAGAAAGGCTGAAAACATTTCCTCTGAGAACAGGAACAAGACAAGGATGCTCTTTATCTCCACTCCTATTTAACATTGCGCAGGAAGTCCTAGCTAGAGCAATAAGGCAAGAAAAAGTAATAAAGGTCATCCAAATTGGTA
>NW_004446952.1:1953-3702 GCF_000243295.1 Trichechus manatus latirostris | reverse complement strand
CTTTAAGTTTTTCTCTTTATTTTTATGAGTATGTTTGTTATCTTTCTTTGTGGTTACCATGAATTTTACCCTTATCTTTCTAAGTTTGAAGCAGTCTATTATTACTTGGTATCACCTTGCCTTCCTCTCCATTAGGAGTTCTATATCTATGCCGTTTATTCCCTCTTTTATTGTTTTGATGTTGTTGTCATTTACTGATTAACTGCTGTGATTCCCTGTTGTATTTCTTTTGGTTTTGGATAACCCTTGAGAGTTCATTTCCTAGATTGGTATCTGGCTGGTTCGATCCTGTGTCCTATACTCTGCCTGTGAGCTGAAGTTGTTTGTTCTCAGATCAAAGAACTCCGTTTAATAATTCTTGTAAGTTTGGTTTGGTTTTTACTTATTCCCTTAATTTCTGATTATCTGGAAATGAACTAATTTCACCATCATATTTGAAAGAGAGTTTTGCAGGATATGTTATTCTTAGCTGGCAGTTTTTTTCTTTCAAGATTTTATATATGTCATCCCATTGCCTTCTTGCCTGAATGGTTTCTCCTGAATAATCTGAGCTTAGTCTATTGTTTCTCCTCTGTATGTGACTTCTTGTTTTACACGAGTTGCTCTCAGGATTCTTTGTTTGTCTTTGGTTTTTGCGAGTGCAATTATTAAATGCCTTGGTGATTTTCTTTTGGGGTCTATCCTATATGGGGTTCGTTGAGCTTCTTGGATTGTCAGCTTTTCATCTTTCATGATATTGGGGAAGTTTTCTATCAGCAGTTCTTCAATGATCCTCTCTGTGTTTTCTGTTTTCTCCCCTGTTCTGGAACTGTAATCACTCCCAAATTTTTGCTTTTGATTGTATCCCACATAACTCTCAGAGTTTGTTCATTTTCCTTTGTTGTTTTTTCTGAGTTTTCCTCAGAGTTGTATCCGAGTGTTTGTCTTCAATTCCACTGATCCTGTCTTCCACTTTTTCAAATCTGCTTCTCAGCCCTTCTATGACACCGTCCATTTCTGAAATCTTGTTGTTTATCTTTTGGATTTCTAATTGTTGTTTTTGTATTGTTTCTAGTTGTGAATTTAGTTTTGCATTTTGTTCCTGTATTATTTTCCTGAATTATTCCAATTTTCTGTCAGTATTTTCCATGAATTTGTCTGTTTTTTCCTCATTTTTGTCTGCTTTTTGCTTTAGCTCTTGGAGAATTCTGGTATTAGAGATTTGAGTTCCCTCTCAGGTAGTTCTAGTGCATTTTCTTCCACTGGAAAGTCATCTGGTATTTTATTTTGTACTCCTACTAGAAACCTCCTGTTCTGTTTTTGTAAATGCTTTGAGATTGTCTGCTGTCTTCGGGGCATTCAGTAATTATTTTTCTTGTTTATTGATGGTAGATGTCTTTGTTTTGTCCCTTTTTTTTAAAATTTGGCTATGTCTCAGAAGGCGGACTGTGTGTTCTTTGTTGTTTGCTCATTATGCACACAATACTTTTCACCTCATTCTCAAATTGGCAGGTTCAGTGACTCAGATATGGTATGGCAGGGCAGGTATAGCTGGAGAGTAGTTACTGGGACTGGTTGTTTGTGGCACTTACTACAGCTGCCATGGCAGGTCAGTAATCAGTGCAGGGCAGGTTTTAGTAGGCCATGCCTGTGTTGCTTGGTGGTGTGATTTTAAGCGCATGGTGCAGGTAGGCAGGATGTAGCGGGGAGATTGTTGTGTGTGGAGCTAAGATGGATATGGGAGAGAGGAGAGAGGAACAGGAGCCAAAA
>NW_004446952.1:0-1189 GCF_000243295.1 Trichechus manatus latirostris | reverse complement strand
GCAGAAAAAAGCAACACCAGCAGCCAACAAACAGCATTCAGAGAGCCGGCCCACTGGAGTGGGTGCAATCCAAGCAGCCGGTGCTTCCCGGACAAGAGATTGTGGCCAGGGGAAGCTGAGGCAGCTGAGTGGAGGTGAAGAAGGGTGGGGGTTGGGAAACTGCATATCGCAAATTACCAGTTGTTTTGTCTTCCACTGGAAGCTCTATGAAGCTGCTTTCTCGTACCCCCTGTTTGCTGGTCTCCGATAGGAGTCCAAGATGGCAGATTCGTGCTGCGTTAGCTGATAGGGGACCTCTGCATGAATCTCTCCTTGCTCTCCGTTCTCTGTCAGTTTTCTCACTCCATTTAGTACTTGACTGAGTTCTTTATCTCTTCATTTGATGTTTTAGGGTTTCAGAATTGTTGTTTTCTCTGTTCAGCTTAGTTTTTCAGATCTTTGTTGTGGCGGGACGGCGTGGTTCTTCTGCCGAGCCCCATTTTGCTGAAACTCTATCCTTGATGCTGTCAATTTTTGACTCATAGTGACCCTAGATGACAGAATAGAACTTCCCCATAGGGTTTTCTAGGCTATAATCTTTACAGGAGCAGATTGCCAGGTCTTTCTTCCATGGAGCTGCCGGGTAGGATCAAAACACCACCCTTTCAGTTAGCAGCCAGGTGCTTAACCATCATGACACCAGGGCTCCTTGGATTGTATATCGCTCTAAAAAAAAAAAAGTTAAGCAAAGCAATTGCCTAGCCTTATCTACAATTTAGGGGATCCTCTGTCAGCAGGATGAACTATAGACTTTTCTAAGAGTGAACTAGAACAGTGAGAAATTTTTTGTACCAGCCCAAGTAAAACAACGCCTTAAACCAGGGCTTTGAACTGATTTCTTCCTGCTTGAACCCCTGCTAGAATTTTAATTTTTACCCCAGATGTAAGGAGTCAGAATTTACATTTTAATGAGATCCCGAGGTGATTCTTTTTTTTTTTTTTCTTTTTTTTGAGATGATCATTAATTTTTCTTCTTTTTTTAAATCTATTTTATTGTACTTCAGATGAAGGCTTACAGAACAAATAGTTTCTCATGAAACAGTAGTACACATGTTGTTTTATGACACTGGTTAACAACCCCACAACATATCAACCGTCTAACTTCTCAACCTTTTTTTTTGGTGAAAATACACATAGCCAAAGATACACC
>NW_004446951.1:2505-3722 GCF_000243295.1 Trichechus manatus latirostris | reverse complement strand
ACCACCACAGCCTTCACTAGACTGAGTCCAGCACAACTAGATGGTGCCTGGCTACCACCACTGACTGCTCTGACAGGGATCCAATATAGGGTCCTGGACAGAGGTGGAGATAAATGTAGAAAAAAATTCTAACTCACAAAAAAAAGACCAGACTTACTGGCCTGACAGAGACTGCAGAAACCCCAAGAGTATGGCCCCTGGACACCCTTTTAGCTCAGTAATGAAGTCACTCCTGAGGTGTACCCTTTACCCAAATATTAGACAGGCCCATAAAACAAAATGAGACTAAATGGGCACACCAGCCCAGGGGCAAGGATGAGAAGCCAGGAGGGGACAGGAAAGCTGTAACAGGGAACCCAAAGTCGAGAAGGGAAGTGTTGACATGTCACAGGGTTGGCAACCAATGTCACAAAACAACACGTGTACTAATTGTTTAATGAGAAGCTAGTTCTGTAAAACTTCATCTAAAGTACAATAAAAAAAAAGGCAGAAGCCCATTGCATGTTAGCATAAAGAACATATTTGTATGAAAATAACTATATTAAAAAAATAGAAGAACATCATTGTTCTACATTTTTGAAAATTTCTTTAATGTGTGGTTTAATAGAAGACGGCTGGGTTCTCATATCTTCTTTGTCATTCAATCTGTTGTGCTATGTTCTTTTGATGAAGCATATGAGGAAAATCTAGCCTCACACAGATATGTGGTTGAAAAAAGGGGGGAATATTTTAATAGCTTTTTTTGATAATTATAGATAGTCTCCTTTGAAATTATATCTAAACTTAACAAGTGGTAGTTTCTTAGTCTCTTAAAGATAAGTTATAATGTAGAATCTGAAACCATATCAATAAACTTTTTGTACATTAAAAAAATATATATATATTTTTAAACCTGGAAAAAAAATACTGTACAATCTCACCAATATGAAACACTCATAACAGCCAAAGGCATAGAGATCCGAGTTTAAAAGACTTTTTACTTTGACATTTCTGCTTGTCACAGTGACCACTGTCCATGAAAAACAGTATAAGACAGGCTAGGAGCAGATTTATTGCTGCTGACTCTCACTGAATAATAATATATCTCAATCCCAGGTTTTCCACAAACTAGTAAAATGTCCTTGACCCAGTCTTCCCTTTTCTGGACCAGAGTTTCAACAAAGGTGTTGGCTTAGACTGTGGTTTTTAAACTTGTTCTAGAGACCCGGGGAGGCCCT
>NW_004446951.1:0-869 GCF_000243295.1 Trichechus manatus latirostris | reverse complement strand
GGGAACCTCACACCACCAAGAAAGCAGTGCCTGGAGCAGAGCGTGTCCTTTGGACCTGAGGTTCCTGCGCTGAGATGCTCCCAGACCAAGGAAAGACTGATGCATCACGAGGACCTTCCTCCAGAGCCGACAGAGAGAGAGAGAGCCTTCCCCTGGAGCTGATGCCCTGAATTTGGGCGTGTAGCCTATTAGACTGTGAGAGATTAAACTTCTCTTTGTTAAAGCCATGCACTTGTGGTATCTCTGTTATAGCAGCACTAGGTGACTAAGACAGTATACTATGCCAGGAATGACAACTTGAAGAGGAATGGCGTCACATTCATTGTCAAAAAGAACATTTCAAGATCCATCCTGAAGTACAACACTATCAGTGATAGGAAAATATTCATACGCCTACAAGGAAGACCAGTTAATACAACTATTATTCAAATTTATGCACCAACCACTAAGGCCAAAGATGAAGAAATTGAAGATCTTTACCAACTTCTGTAGTCTGAAATTGATCGAACATGCAATCAGGATACATTGATAATTACTGGTGATTGGAATGCAAAAGTTGGAAACAAAGAAGAAGGATCAGTAGTTGGAAAATATAACCTTGGGGATAGAAATGATGCCGGAGATTGCCTGATAGAATTTTGCAAGACCAATGACTTCTTCATTGCAAATACCTTTTTCACCAACATAAACAGTTACTATACACATGGACCTCACCAAAGAGATGATGGAAAAGCTCAATATCATCAGTCAGAACAAGGCCAGGGGCTGACTGTGGAACAGACCATCAATTGGTCACAGGCAAGTTCAAGCTGAAATGGAAGAAAATTAGAACAAGTCCACTTGAGCCAAAGTATGACCTTGAGTATATC
>NW_004446950.1:2652-3772 GCF_000243295.1 Trichechus manatus latirostris | reverse complement strand
GCATGTTCTGCATTTTGCTTAATTTCCTTCCTAATTTCTTGAAGAGTTCTGTATATTAATCTTTTGTATTCTGCCTCTAGTAATTCCAAGAAATTTTCTTCCTCTGGAAAATTTCTAGATTCTTTATTTTGGGAGCTTGCTGAAGCCATCATGGTTTGCCTCTTTAGTGATTTGATATTGACTGTTGTCTCCGAGCCATCAATAAGTTATATTTACTTTATGTTTGCTCACTGTGTCCTAGATTCTTGTTTTGTTTTTATATGCCCAAATAGGCTGCCCATATGAGCTAGTTTTATTATTGGCACCTTTGAAGCTCTAATGTCCTGTCACCAAGTGGTTCGATCTGTTACTAGGTAGGTGAGGTCAGGAGTCTGCCCTCTCCTCCTGTATAGATTCAGCTCAGGTGTCCAGATAGATAGGCATCACGTGTGTGGTGTAGGCTGTAACCTACAGTCCTAGGCAGGCACAGATGATTGGTGTAGGTACAGGCATCTAGTTGCAGCAGTGGGACACACTCTGAGCAGGGCAGGGGGCTGACGGCCGTCGAGTGTCCAGGAGGAAAGCGTGTCCCTGTTCCCTAGAGTATGTAGGTGGGTGGGTTTTGCAGCCAGACTGTGAGCACCCAATGCTCTTGGCTGTAAGGACTGGGGAGCACCTCTTATTCTTGGGCCCCTATCGCAGGTGGTTAGGTGGTGTGGGTGGAGCCACCAGTCCTCAGGCCCCTGATGTGGGTAGGTGAAAACCCTGCTTAATGGGCAGAGCATTGTCAAATGTCACGAACCTGCCACTTCACAGCTGAAAAAGTTCAAGTTGGACTTCAGGTATATACCCTGTTGTACTGCGGTAATGAGGGCCTACACTACTGAAATCGGCCCACAGAAAGTCTCTGCAGGGGAAAAGGTACTCAGAGTCTGTGGATCCCTTATTCCTGTGCCTAGGCAAAGGAGCTGTGCCTACCCTGGGTTCCTGGCTTAGGGGAGCTGGCAGTTTATTTTTTCCTCTGTTTGTTAATTTGTTCACTCTCCAAGGCCAGAAGAATGGCTCAGGGCTTGTGACGGCTCCTACTTCCGGCCCAGGGGACTCCACAATTGCTGAAGCCGGTCCAGGACCCAGTGCAGAG
>NW_004446950.1:0-1110 GCF_000243295.1 Trichechus manatus latirostris | reverse complement strand
AATAAATCTAACCAGGGATGTAAAAGACCTATACAAAGAAGACTATAAAACACTATTGCGAGAAACCCAAAGGGATCTACATAAATGGAAAAACATGCCATGCTCATGGATAGGTAGACTCAACATTGTGAAAATGGCAATTCTACCCAAAGCAGTTTACAAATACAATGCAATCCCGATCCAAATACCAACAACATTTTTTCAAAGAGGTGGAAAAACGAATCATTAACTTTATATGGAAAGGGAAGAAGCCCAGAATAAGTAAAGCACTATTGAAGGAGAAGAATAAAGTAGGAGGACTCACACTACCTGACCTCAGAACCTACTATATAGCTACGGTAGTCAAAACAGCCTGGTACTGGTACAACGACAGATACATTGACCAATAGAACAAAATTAAGAACACAGATGTAAATCCATCCACCTACGGTCACCTGATCTTCGACAAGAGCCCAAAGTCCATCAAATGGGGAACAGACAGTCTTTTCAACAAATGGTGCTGGCAAAACTTGATATCCATCTGCAAAAGAAATGAAACAGGACCCATACCTCACACCATATACAAAAACTACTTCAAAATGGATCAAAGACCTGAATATAAAGCCTAAAACTAGAAAGTTCACAGAAGAAAAAATAGGACCAATGCTACAGGCCCTAATACACAGTATTAACAGGATACAAACCATAACCATCAACACAGAAGCCCCAGAAGATAAGCTAGATAACTAGAAGGTTCTAAAAATCAAACACCTATGCTCTTCAAAAGACTTCACCAAAAGAGTAAAAAGAGAACCTACAGACTAGGAAAAAATTTTTGGATAGTACACTTCAGACAAAGGTCTAATCTCCATAATCTACAAGAAAATCCAACCCCTCTACAACAACAAAAAAATAATCCTATTGAAAAATGGGCAAAGGAAATGAACAGACACTTCAGCAAAGACATTCAAGGGGCCAACAGACACATGAGTAAATGCTTGTGATCACTAGCCATTAGAGAAATGCAAATCAAAACCACAATGAGATACCATCTCACCCCGGCATTACTGGCACGAATCAAAAACACTGGAAATAACAAATGTTGGAGAGCCTGCAGGGAGATCAGAACTC
>NW_004446949.1:2894-3773 GCF_000243295.1 Trichechus manatus latirostris | reverse complement strand
TGGCCTCGTTGACTACCTAAATGCTTAAGCCCAAGACAAGTGATTGCTTCTTGAGAATGTTCTCTGACTTCCACCCTATCATTACCAAGTTATTGTAGTTTTACCTCCAAAGCATATATTGATACTTAACACTATTAGCTTTTCTTTCCGTCAAGATTATACATAAATCAGTACAATCTTGCCTTTGCATGAAGGCAATAGCCTTTTAGATGTGCACTCCACTTTTCCTTTTTCCTCCTTTGATTCATTCTGCACATAGTAGCAAGAATAAAATTTAAAAAACAAAATCATACTATTAATTTCCTAATTAAAATATTTGAACTGTTTCTTCTTTTACTTAAAATAAAATATGGATAACAAGATTCTACATGATGTAATCAGAGCTTACCTGTCCTCCATCTAGTCTTCCCCAAAAATAATTATGCACACATTAAGTCTCATTATAAACTCACTTATTCAAGAAGATTCTCACTGTTCAATCTAATATATTTCCTCTCTCCATTATTCTCTTCCAAAGAGTCCAGTAAGTTTCTTTCAAAACATATGCGTTAATTTGCAATTATGTAATCATTTTTAAGTATCTTTATACTGGATTATCTATGTGAGCCCAATGTGTTTTTCAAGGGTTCTTAAAATTGCAAAAGAAAGGCAGAAAAACAGAGTCAGAGAAAGATATGATGAGGGAAGAAAGTCATGAAGTGATGCAATGTGAGAAGGAGTCAACCAGCCATTTCTGCCTTTAAAGATGGAGAAAGGGGCCAATAGCCTAAGAATGTGGGTGGCCTCCAGAGGTTGGAAGGGGCAAGGAAAAAGATTCTCATGTGGCTCCTCCAGAGAGGAGTGCAGCTCTGCTGATCCTTTGATTTTAGCCTAGTGAGA
>NW_004446949.1:0-1178 GCF_000243295.1 Trichechus manatus latirostris | reverse complement strand
AAACCATTCTTGTGTTTGTTGTTAGGTGCTGTCAAGTTGGTTCCATCTCATAGAGACCCTATGTACAACAGAAAAAAAACACTGCCCAATCCTGAGCCATCCTCACAATCGTTGCTACATTTGAACCCATAATTGCAGCCATTGTGTCAATCCATCTCACTGAGGGTCTTCCTCTCTTTTGTTGACTTTACCAAACATGATGTCCTTCTCTAGGGACTGGTCACTCCTGATAACACGTCCAAAGTACATGACATGAAGTCTCGCTATCCTCACTTCTAAGGAGCATCCTGACTGTTCTTCTTCCAAGACAGATTTGTTTGTTATTCTGGCAGTCATGGTATATTCAATATTCTTTGCCAACACTATAATTCAAAGGCATCAATTCCTCTTTGGTCTTCCTTATTCATTGTCCAACTTTCGCATGCTTATGAGATGACTGAAAATACTATGGCTTGGGTCAGGCGCACCTTACTCCTCAAAGTGATGTCTTTCCTTTTTAACACTTTAAAGAGGTGTTTTGAAGCAGATTTGCCCAATGCAATATGTCATTTGATTTCTTGACTGCTGCTTTCATGGGCATTGATTGTGGACCCTGCGTCCAAAGGACGTGCTCCACTCCTGGCTCTTCTTGTTTGGTGGTAATGAGGTCCCTTCTCTCTCTGCTAGCTTTTCTCTTTTATATCTCAAAAAAGATTGACTCAAGATACAACCGAATCCTATAGATTGTATCTTGCCTCATTAATGTAATTGCTTCAAATCCTGCCTCATTAATATCATAGAGGTTAGGATTTACAACATGTAGGGTAATTACATCAGATCACAAATGGAGGGCAACAACACAGTACTGGGAATCATAGACTAGCCAAGTTAACATACATTTTTGGGGGACATAATTAAATCCATAAAAGAGATAAATGCATACAATTAAGGAAACAACTAACATAAAAGCATTAACTTCAGGAGATGGGGCCAAGATGGTGGAGTAGTGAGATGATTCCAGTGGACCCTCTTACAACAAAGACCCAGAAAAACAAGTGAATCAATTATATATGGCAATCTGAGAGCCTTGAACCTCAAAGGCAGAGTTGAGGAACCAGAATGAGTGGCAGGGTGAGGGAGAGATGGTTCGGAAGTAGCGAGGAGTTGCCAGAACTGACTCGGCAAGAGCCTGAGCCCTT
>NW_004446948.1:2806-3775 GCF_000243295.1 Trichechus manatus latirostris | reverse complement strand
AAATTAAAATCAAGGAAGAAAAAAATTGTGAGTAGGATTTGCGTTCATCTAACACTCATTTTTATCTTCATGGAGGGTGGGGCTGGAGATTTAAAAAAATAAACTATTTTAGAAGCCCATGTAATGGGTTTACACTTAACCCAGATGCTTGTCGGCATTTTTCACTCATGATAATACTTCATCTATGTTTTTAAAACTAGACAGGAAAGTATGAAAGAAAAATAACATCAGCTTCTTTTTAATGAACTTCATTTTTATCTTTAGGCATTTATTGAAAGGAATTGTAACAAAGAAAGGAAGAATATGCTATTTGCAATAACTCCTAGAAGTTCTGGGGTTAAAGTATATGGAAATTTACTATTGTTTTTATACCAGGAAATATAAAACCAAAATAATGAGCCTTATGCCTTCTATTTGGCAATCTCCAGTCCTAATTCAGCCACTTGTTTCCAGTTGAAAAGGTGCTGTCTTTGGCCTTCCCAAGTTAAAGCTGGCACCTGTCTACATTTAGATGCCAATTAAGAGAATACATATCAAGACGTGATTGTCTGGAGTTGATTTCCTATTCTTGATGCTGCTATTGGAGTCAGAACTAGGAATTGAATCCTGTACTGTATCACCTGCCAAGGCAAAGAGTGTCGTCCCAGGACTGCTGGCTTCTCAGGTCTCTGCCAATGGATCAGGCCAACTGGAAGTGCTAATGAGGTCTCTGGGACAGTCCTGGGTTTACAGCATTTGTCTGCAGTCACAGTTGTACTAAGATAGGTTGGAAACCCCGCTGATTGCCCCTAGCACCTAGAAACACTGAAAATCTTTCTAACAAGGAGACCCAACAGTTACCACTGGCCATCAAGTTGACTCCAACTCATGGCAACCCCGTGTGTGTCAGAGTGGAACAGAGTTGAAGCAACAGGGTTCTCAATGGCTGATTTTTTGGTATTAGATAGCCAGGACTGTCTTACAAGGCAG
>NW_004446948.1:0-854 GCF_000243295.1 Trichechus manatus latirostris | reverse complement strand
CATATTGCTCAATTGCATAAGCACCCCCGCAGGCCGGCCTACGTACAAATCTGTGAATAATGCAAGGTGGCCTGGGTGAGAAGCATGGCCCGTCGGGATGTTTTTCCATTTGCTCACTGCTCTCTGGCGCAGACGTGCAGCAGCAGAACAAAGCTGATTTTGTGCTTCCCAAAGCACTCTTGCTTTACTTTCGAGGGTTTTTCTTTCCCTCAGAAGCCTGCTTTAGGGGGTTTTAGCCCTTCCCTTCAAACAAATAACTAAATTAGGTCACTGTTTTGCTGGCATTTGGTATGAGAAGGGGCTAGTCTACCTCTTACTTGCAAATTTTGCATAGTTAGTAGAGAAGGCAGAAGACTATGTGGTATACTTTCAGACAGCGGAAGATCACTGTGCCCCAAAACCCAAGGGCTTAAGAATCTGAACTTCTACTGTAAAAGCTGTATAAGGTAGTGGCTGTCTATCCCATGTTCCTGCTCTAAGACCCCCCCTCTCTATCACCTCCAGGGAGTGGTGATCTGATGTGGCCTGAAGACCTCCAGAAATAAGACATTACCTCAAGGAGTCAGTTTGTTGCACGTACAAACAACACTTGTTATTTTAGAAAGTTCCATCCCACATCAGATTAAAATCTACCTTCATGGGTTACACTGAATACTTCTTCCACATAAAACCAAACCAAACACGTTGTTGTCGAGTTGATTCTGACTCCTGATGACCCCATGTATTGCAGAGTAGAACTGTGCTCCATAGGGTTTTCAATGGCTGTGACCTTTCAGGAGCAGATTATCAGGTCTTTCTTCTGAGGCACCTCAGGGTGGGTTTGAACCACCAACCTTTTGGTTAGTATTTGAGTG
>NW_004446947.1:2448-4087 GCF_000243295.1 Trichechus manatus latirostris | reverse complement strand
TAAGAGGCACCCCAGGTTTGCTCACAGAGAAGCAGCTCCCAGCCCAGTGGGCTGGCCTTGTGCCCGCTCTCCTGAGAGCCTCAGCGGGTTGCAGTATCTCTGCACTCACGCTTAGCTTCTACAGGCAGGGGAGTGGGGAGCAGATGCTTTAATGCTGGCTCAACTCCAGCATAAAGTAGGTAATCCCCTTCCCCATTTCAGACCCTCAGCTACCCTAGCACTGGGCTAGAAGTTTGCCAGACTCTTTTCAGAAAAGTGTCAGGGGAAGCACTGGGGTAGGGAGTCAGGAGACAATCCCTTGAAGGGTCCCAGGCAGATCACATCCTTTCCCTTGGTCAGAAGGCTTCCTCCCTCTTCCCTCTCCTCTCGTTTCATTTTGGTTGTTGGGCAACTGCACCCTCTTGGCCAAGGATTGGAGAATGAAGACTCCCTGGGTTCTAGCTCAGATCCAGCCAGTACCTCTTTCTCTCCCTGGCCCTCAGCCACTCTCCCTGGAAGCTGAGGTTGATTCTCTTTGCCCCAAGATGGAGAAGAAGCCCCAGGTGTTCAGAGGAGGAAGAGAGAGGGTGAGAGACCAACAGACGATCTTGACAAACACCCCAGATTGTTTTGAGGCACTGCTGCACTGTTTTTAATTTCTTTTAAAAGAAATTGAGCCAATTTCCCCAGGGAAGGGTCAGAGGGCCACCTTGGTGCTCAAACACCTCCTTGCCCTTGGGAAAAAGAGTGTCACCCTCCAGCCACCAGGCCAGGAGATATTGGGCCAGAGAGCATGCAAAACTTAGGAAGGACTAGTCAGAAAGGACTAGCCTGGTCTCTGTCCCTCAGTGTCTCTGATGGGTTGATCCAAGAACTGTTGGCAGTGGAGGGAGAGAGGAGGCAAGGTGGGTACCATGGCGTGCAGGGGGCTGGGATATGGGGGTGATTTGGGTGTGATCTCCTTTTCAACATGGAGGGTGTTAGAAGATTCTTAGTTGACAACTTCTCAGGCTGCTTGAAGGGAGGTTCCGCAGGGCTCTGTATGGGGAGACCCGCCCTCCCTGAGTACTGGGATCAGAGGGTCCCCACACTCACCATGCTGGTTCTGTGATCTTCCTGACTTCCCTGGAGCCTGGAGCTGAGAGCGGCACCCCGTCAGGAGGAGGGCTGCCCCGCGACGGGCCCTGGCGAGACAGCAGGTCTGAAATCCCTGAGCAGCACTGGCTGGAGGACGGCTAAGTGCAGGACAGGCCTTGGTCCCTTGTGGCCAGTATCCCTCTACCCTTCTTGAGCTGGCCGCCTCGCACCTCTGTATTCCAGGAGTGATTTGGGAACTGTGGGGCAGGTTGATTAAAACAACCCTACTGGTGAAGTTGCCAAACTGGAATGATTGTGTGTCTTGTAACCTGACACCCGTCTTAGGGGCTGGAACAACACCTGGAGTCATTCAGGAGTCCTTAGGCCTCAGAACAAGCAACACACCTAAGATGTCGCAAAAATCTTCCCGCCTGAATGACTTCCACCCAACCAGGTGTTGGCTGATGGTGATGTCAGAGGCTCTCTCTCTTCTAGTTGCATGACCTCTCACTGTGTGGGTGCTTTTGTTTGGGGTTGTGGA
This sequence comes from Trichechus manatus latirostris, assembly GCF_000243295.1. Lineage (NCBI taxonomy): Eukaryota > Metazoa > Chordata > Mammalia > Sirenia > Trichechidae > Trichechus > Trichechus manatus. The sequence continues at coordinate 2,490 of NW_004446947.1, read as the reverse complement.
AAGTTGGAGGAGTTTAGGGGTTGGGATGACAATTTACTGCTC
>NW_004446947.1:0-833 GCF_000243295.1 Trichechus manatus latirostris | reverse complement strand
GAGGCTGTAAGTTCTACAGGTGAGGCACAGTGGCCTGGAGAGAGCAGAGGGCCCATTCGGCCCAGGTGCCAGGGGCAAAAGACCAAGCGGAACCACCATGCATCCAGAGAACCCATCGGCTCCCACCTCAGGCCCTTCCTGTCCCTCCTCTGACCTTTCTTTCTGTTTTCCACCATCCCTTATAGATTCGTCTGTTTTTTCTTCTTTTTCTCTCTGCTCTTCTCAGATCTCTCCCCTTTTTTCTCTCCCTCTTCTCCAACAGTTTTTCCTCTTCTGTTTTCCTTTTCCTTTTCTGAGTCCAACATGTTATGTCAGGATCAGAGGCAATTTCCCCATAAAGCTAATGAAGCTTAAGCTTCAGGCCCTTTACTTGCACAGCTCCTTCTGAGGGTCTGGGAAGGGTCCCAGCAATATGGTCACATGGTTATATGGTTTTGTAAATTTTGCAGAAGAAAGAGTTTTTGTAAACTTTTTCTTAATGAACCAGTTGCTGAAGAGTCGATTCCGACTCATGGCAACCTATGTGTGTCAGAGTAGAACCGTGCTTTGTAGGGTTTTCAATCGCTGATTTTTCAGAAGTAGATTGCGAGGCCTTTCTTCCGAGTCGCCTCTAGGTGGACTCAAACCTCCAACTTTTTGGTTAGCATCCAAGTGTGTTAACCATTTGCACCACTCAGGGACATCTTTCTTAATGAGGGCCCCTCAAAATGTATAAGCTTTAGGTCTCACAAAAAATGGATCTGCCTTGGTCAAGATCATGGGCTTTAGCAGCCTAGATTTCTACATTCTAATCCCAACCACTCATTATTTGTGGCTGTGGCATTTTATTCAAT
>NW_004446946.1:1502-3833 GCF_000243295.1 Trichechus manatus latirostris | reverse complement strand
GATCATATTTGATTTGTAAATTCATTTTTCATTTTATTGTTGTGTAAGAACTAGAAGGGTAAGGGATTTATACTTTGTTATTATAATAAAAAGTGTCCATTACTCAAAAATATAGTTCTAGAACAATAACCTGTTAACTAGAGGGAATGTTTGGTAGAGTAAAGAGAACCCTGAACCACTAAATACGTAGCCAGACTTTGTATTCTACTTTTATTGCAGCAGGTCATGAGACCTGAGAATGACAGCCTTCACATCCACAGGTCAGTGGTCTTCATATAGGGAATACAGGGTGCATAAAATGAACTATTGGAATGAGAGAAAAACATAACTTCCATATATTCAAGTCATTATTTATACATTTTTTTGTTGTATGTATTTTCTCTGTGTGTGTTTTATAAGTATACCACATTAGATGGATGGATGGATGGATGGATGGATGGATGGATGGATGGATGGATGGGTGGGTGGATGGATGGGTGGATGGATGGATGGATGCTGTTGAATCAGCTCCAATTCGTGGTAACCTATGTACAACAGAATGAAATGTTGCCCAATCCTGCATCATCCTCATGATCTCGGGCATGTTTGAGTCCATCATGGCAGCTATCAAGCCAATCCATCTCGCTGAGGGTCTCCCTCATTTTGCTGGTCCTCTACTTCCCAAACATGATGTCCCTCTCCAGTGATTGATCCCTCCCGATAACATGTCCAAAGCAAAAGTGTTAAACAATATTTTGTTTATGATCCATGTTTCCTTGGCTAACTTTTGAAGTAGATCATCAGACCTTTCTTCCTATTCTTACTCTAGAAGCTCCACTGAAACCTAGCTATCTGCCCCTGTAAAGACTACAGCCAAGAAGACTATGGGGCAGTTCTACTCTGTCACATGGGATGGCTAAGAGTCAAATTTACTCGATGGCACCTAAAAAAACAAAAAAAGTAAATTTTAATGTTTGGGATTTTGTGTTATAGGCCCATAGATATTACAATATAATTAGTGATATGAGCCATACGTGTGAGAAGATAAGAAACAATATATGTACAACGTGAGTGGTGGACGTGATGTAGATTAGCAGTTGAGTACAGGAACAGACATCTTCCGGGTAGAATCACTGTGAAAAGAATACTGTAATAAATCCCTAAGATCATCCCAGGTGTCGTCCCACTCCCCAATGCCACATTTTTAATGAAACTTTTAACTGTAATTACTACCCTAAAAGAGTTACATTCTATAGGCCTTGACTGTAAAGTGGGCTGATGCAAGTAATTATTTTGCAGGTTTGTCTGAAATAAAAAAGTGCAATATATATTTTAATAATATATTCTTTAAGGATTTCACAGCCCAGTCCCTGAATGCATGGATGTTTTTGATGAGAACCAGGTCTAGACCCAGTTGCCTCATAAATAAAGAGAGCCATGTCATCATAGACCATTTCATTCATTTACCAGTTTATCCTCAGGAAATAAATACAGAGGGAAGGTTTCTTGGGTTCTCTCTTCTCCACTCATTTCATTAGAATCAACCCAAGTAGTTAGTTAAATTTAAAAGAAACAAGCCAACAGCTTGTGGTTGTATGTGTGGTCAAGATTTTCTGACAAATTCTTGGCATGAATCATAAACAAACAAGTAATAGGGAAAATACACTAATAACATCAGTCATGACTGTTAACAGGAGGCAATTCTGAATCATTTCCAAAATCTGTTAGTCTGTTTAAGATTACAAAGTCAGTAAACACATATGTCAACTTTTACAGGCAATGCCTTTTCACAATGATGGTGTTGTGGAATTAAGTGGCAGAGATGGTAGGGATGTACTTGTAATTGCTTGTGGCTCCCCATAAGAATGAACCTGGCTTTGTCTTTCAATGAAGGATTGGAGGGCACGGTGGAAGAAAACACATTCTGTGTCTGTAGACATCTAAAGGAATATCGTCTCTTGAGTTTCCTGCCAGAGAACTTTTTGCAACTAGCTTTGTCTAAACCCAACCCAAACCCACTGCTATTGAGTCATTTCTGACTCATAGTGACCCTATAGGGCAGAGTAGAACTTCCCCATAGGGTTTCCAAGGAGTGGCTGGTGGATTCGAAGTGCCAACCTTTTGGTTAGCAGCCGTAGCTCTTAACCAGCGTGCCACCAGGGCTCAAATGACCTAGTACTCCCAGTCCTAGGTATACACCAAAAGAATTGAAAACAGGAATGTAAACAGAATCTTGCACACTAGTGTTTATTGAAACATTATTCACAATAGCCAAAAAGTGGAAACCTAAATGTCCATCAATGGATGAATAGATAAACAAAATGTGGTTTGTACTTACAATGGACTATTACT
>NW_004446946.1:0-1296 GCF_000243295.1 Trichechus manatus latirostris | reverse complement strand
AATCTATTAGTGGTTACTGGGATGGGAGAGGGGGAAAAGGGGAAATCGTTGTTTGGGGGACTTTGAGTTTCTGCAGGAGCCCTGGTGGCACAGTGGTTAATGGTGATGGAATAATTTGGAAACAGTGGTGATAGTTGCACAACATGATGAATGTAATCAATGCCATGGAATTTTGTATGTAAAAATGTTGAATTAGCAAATGTTTTTTTATATAACGTTTACCACAATAAAACAATAATAATAAAAAAATGAGTTTCAGAAGAACAGACTACAGAGAATGGCAGAAAATCAATATTTGAAGAGGTAACTACTGACAGCTATCCAGAATTGAAATTACACTTCAAACACAGGCAGATAAAAAATGATAATAATTAAACTATTACCTAGGTATCTTAAAGTAAATTCTTATCTAAGTACATTATGATGGTACCTTGGATCAACAAAAATAAACAGGTCCTTTAAAGATAGACAGAGAAAAAATGATATTTTGCTTACAAAAGAATGACTTTAAACTAACAGCAAAAATTTTTTGCCAGAATTCTCTGGCATCAATTCATGCTGGAAGTTAGTAGAATTATTTCTTCAATGGTAGAGGGAAAATATCTGTCAACATAGAATTCTATTCCCAGTCAAATTCTCCTTTTAGAGCAAGGCAAAAAAAAATTTACAAACAAATAAAGATAAATGAAGAAGCCCATCTACAGGCTGTCATTCAAATAATTATTAAAGGATGTACTTTGGGTAAAATAAAAGTAAACACAGAGGAAAGGTGTTAAATATAAGAAATAATAGTGAATATTAAAATAGACAAAATATGCCTGAAACATATTAATTATTCATTATAGAAACTAACATGAAATCATATTCTTCTTGATTAAAAGAAGGAAAAATAAATTGCACTTATAAACAGCATTAATATGATAGTGGCAAAGGTTATTCAATGAGAATGTAGGGAAGCTAAAAGTATTATTATGGATTGTAGGATAGCTAAATATTGAATATATATATATATATAAAATCTAAGGATAATCTCCAAAAGAATATAAATAAAACACTATAGTTTCCTTGCTGTTGTTTTTAGGGGCTGTTGAGTAAATTTTAACTCATAGCCAGCCGAGGTACACCAGAATGAAACACTGCTCAGTCCTGCACCATCCTCACAATTGTTGCTAAGTTAGAGCTCATTGTTGCAGCCACTGTGTCAATCCATCTTGTCCAGGGTCTTCCTCTTTTTTGTTGACCCTCCTCCACACCAAGCATGATGTCCTTCTCCAGGGACTGGTCCCTCCTGATAAC
>NW_004446945.1:3452-3781 GCF_000243295.1 Trichechus manatus latirostris | reverse complement strand
TCTTTGCCAATACCATAATTCAAAGCCGTCCGTTCATACTAGGGTCAGACCTCAAAGGCCAGGAGGTCTGATGTTTGGGTTATGAACACATCTGAAGATAGATGTCACCTAAGCAATCTCAAGCTTGATGGATCACAGGCTGCAGCTTAGGGCATGAATTTGGTAGAACACAGGAGAATCTTAGATTCAAAACAAAGTATCGGCAGGGGCATTCCTGAGTCTACTTAGTGATCACAGTAATGATGATAACAAATATCCTCATGAGTGGCAGGATAACTATAGATATGGTTAATGGCAGTGAGGCCACTTTATACCCAGAGAGTGATTTG
>NW_004446945.1:0-1011 GCF_000243295.1 Trichechus manatus latirostris | reverse complement strand
GAAACTCGGCTGAACCCTGTCTACCAACAGTAACCCTGTTGGTATTTGAAATACCAGTGGCATAGCTTCCAGCATCACAGAAACACACAATCCACCACAGTACGACAAACTGACAGACAGTAGTGGAATCCAGGTGGACTTGCCTTTAACGTATTAAGGTCCATGCAGTGAAACAAATTAGGGTTGAAATTTCCCAATGGATGGACATTTTAAAAATAGCTGATTTCTTCCCAGAATTGCTTGACTGCTAAGGAATCAAATTCAAGTCTATGTTAAAATCTTCGTACATACCTATAGACTAAATGGATCACTTGTGATTATACAACAATTAAATGATAGGATTAGTATTAAACTCACAGCCTCTATAAGCCTTGTCCACAAACATCAAGTCTCTCTTCATGTAGGAAATCATACCATTTGCCACTGAGTCAACTCTGACTCATAGCAGCCCATGTGTGTCAGAATAGAAATGTGCTCCATAGGATTTCCAATGGCTGACTTTTCAAAAATAGATCACCAGGCCCTTCTTCCAAGGCACCTCTGGCCAGACTGAAACCTCCAACTATTTGGTTAGCAGCCGAGCACATTAACCATTTGCACCACCCAGGAACTATCATATAGGAAAAGTATATTTAGAAGGTAAAGTGTAATAAAAAGAATTTTGAGATACATTGCTGCCATATTTAAATAGAGCTCATTCTTGGAATTACAGAACACTTAATTGTGCTCATGAGGAACCTGTACATAGACCAAGAGGCATCGTTCAAACAGAGCAAGGGGATACTGCGTGGTTTAAAGTCAGGAAAGGTGTGCGTCAGGGTTGTATCCCTTCACCATACCTATTCAATCTCTATGCTGAGCAAATAATCTGAGAAGCTGGACCATATGAAGAAGAATGGGGCATCAGGATTGGAGGAAGACTCATTAACAACCTTGATATGCAGATGACACAACCTTGCTTGCTGAAAGTTAAGGGGACTTAAAGCACTTACTGAAGAAGATCAAAGACCA
>NW_004446944.1:2827-3781 GCF_000243295.1 Trichechus manatus latirostris | reverse complement strand
CAAAAAGAGTGAATCTCAATGTATGCAAATTAAAAGAAAATCATTAGGATATTGGGAACCCTAGAATGGAATGTAGAATGGCACAAAATAATTGAACTGTATTATAAATGTATGAACCAACCTCACTGAAGGAATTGAGGGTAAAAGTGCTGATCTAAATAACTTTGGAAATGAGTAGAGACTGTAAGACTAAATGAAAAAGAAACTGTACATAAGCACTGTACTCTAGTTGATAGGGTTGCTTCCCAAGGGGTATGACTTAACAAAGATGATATGTGATGCATGTATATATATATATATGTAAGTGTTAAAAAGCAAAGATGTCACTTTGAGGATGAAAGTGCACCTCACCCAAGCTATGGTATTTTCAATCACCTCATATGCATGTGAAAGCTGGACAATGAATAAGGCGCAACAAAAAATGATTAATGCATTTGAATTATGGTGTTGACAAAGAATTTTGACTATACCATGGACTGCCAGAAGAATGAACAAATCTGTCTTGGAAGAAGTACAGCTAGAATGCTCCTTAGAAGGGAAGATGGCAAGACTTTGTCCTATGTACTTTGGATATGTTATCAGGAGGGACCAGTCCCTGGAGGAGGACATCATGCTTGGTGAAGTAGAGGGTTAGAAAAAAAGAGAAAGACCCTTGGTGATATGGATTGACACAGTAGCTGCAACAAAGGGCTCAAACATAGCAATGATTGTGAGAATGGTGCAGGAACAGGCAGTGTTTCATTCTGTTGTACGTAGGGTTTCTATGAGTTGGAGCTGACTTGACAGCACCTAACAACAACCTACGTATATATGGGAATTGAATAATTAAGTAAATGGATAGCAGATGGTGGGAGAGATGTTTCTCATTGCTGAACTTGGGGTTTACAGAAAAGCAATGAGAGGAGGGTAGGATAAGCATGTAGTATTGGATTAAAGTTAGAGATATCATAATGA
>NW_004446944.1:0-936 GCF_000243295.1 Trichechus manatus latirostris | reverse complement strand
CACAGATCAAAAACATCCCTCTTTGAAAAAAACCTCTCCCCCATTTACCTCCCCACTCCCTGCTCTGCACTCAGCCCAGGATGACATCAGTGATTGCTGAGTACCCTGGGCTGGAAGTAGGACCCTTCACGGTCCCTGAGCCATTCTCCTGGCCTTGAAGAGAGAATAAATTAACAAACAGGGGAAAAAAATAATCTGCCTTCTCCCCTAAGCCAGGAACTCAGGGAAGGTAGGCTCCTTTTCCTAGGCACAGGCATAAGGGGTCCACTGACTTTAAGTGCCTTTTCCCCTGCATAGACTTGTGTGGGCCCATTTCAACAGTGTAGGCAGTCATTACCATAGTACAACAGGGTATATAAGTGAAGTCTAACTTCAACAGTTTCAGCTGTGAAGTGGCAGGTTTGTGATATTTAACACTGCTCTGCCCATTAAGCAGGGTCTTCACATACCCACACCAGGGATCTGAGGACTGGTGACTCCACCCATTCCATCTAGGCACCTGTGACAGGGGCCCAAGAATAGGAGGTGCCCCCCAGTCCTTACAGCCAACATCACTGGGTGCTCATAGTCTGGCTGCAAAATCCATCCCCCTGTGTGCTCTAGGGAACAGGGACATGCTTTCCTCCTGGACACTCGGTGGCAGCTGTTAGCCTCCTGCCTTGCTCAGCATGTGTCCCCCGCAGCAGCCAGATGCCTGAGCATACAACAATCACACATGCCTGTCTAGGACTGTAGGTGGGAGCCTGCACCACACACTTGGTGGCTGACTACCTGGACACCTCAGCTGACTATACGTAGGAGGAGTGGGTGGACTCCTGGCTCACATACTTAGTTACAGGTCTGGCCAGCTAGTGGCAGGACATTGGAGCTTCAGGGGCACTGGTGATTGGGCTAGCTCACACCAGCAGCCTATTTGGACATATAAAAACAAAACAA
>NW_004446943.1:2140-3782 GCF_000243295.1 Trichechus manatus latirostris | reverse complement strand
CTATAAGATCCTTCCTGGTTGATTGTCATTTGTCCAGCCTGAATTTCATGATGTGTCATTTTTATTATTATCATTCCATTCTTTGGAATACACTCAATTCCTTTCTTATTCTGTCTCCATCCTTGTCCTCTGGTGATCATACCCTGGAAGAATAGCAGCCACCCCATGTTTGCACCTGAGCGGCTGACTATTCCTGGAAAAGGAAATTACACAAATAAACCCATTTTCTTCTCTGGTCACTGCTCAGATTTTCAATTTTCCTCCACATAAAATTTTCTTACAGATATTGTCTGTGTGTATTGCCTCTTCTTCCACACTTTATACTCATGCCGTTCCTATGGGGCTTCTGTTCCCATAACTCTACTGCCCTGTAAAAGTCACTGAGATGTCCATGTGGCAAAATCTAGTAGTTACATCCCTATTTTTAACTTATTTGAGAACATAGTTGCATTCTACCTTTACTTTTGTAAATGGGAACTGGCTTAAGAGGAGATATTGAATAAAAATGCAGCACTTTGATAACCAGGGAAAGGAGGTTGATTTTACCCCTTTCCTGGTTATCAACGCACTGCGTTCTTATTCACTGTCTTCTCTTATGCCAGTTTCTATTATCCAGCCACATTGGCCTTCTTTCCATTTTTCTGAAAATCTAAGATCTTTTCCATCTTAAGACCTTAAGAATAGCTGTTTTATTTCTGCTGACTGGTTAACTCCTTCTGGTTCAGATTTCAGCTTAAATATTTCCTTCTCAGAAAGGGTTTCTCTGGCCACCAAACCTGAAATATCTGTCTTTATACAGCAGCAGCTCATTTTAATTCTATGCGTGTCATAGAATTTTCTTGTCCATTTGTTACTTACATATTGTCTGACGGCCTTAACCAGAACTGGTCCATGAGAACAGGTAATTTACCTGTCTTTCTCATATTTTCTTTTTTTTCAACATTTAGTAAATATTAAATTAGGCCTAACATGAGTTAGACCATGTTTAACTCTCCAGATTCATACCATTACTCATTTATACCCACATTTGCTATTTGCAAAAGTTGTTTTCAGCTCCTTAAGCATACCACTACATTAAGGATTTTTCATATGCTGTCCCTTTTCGCCCTGAATATTCTTCTCATCCTCATAGAGAGTATCCCTTCTCATCTTTCAGAATTCTCTCTAAATGTCACCACCTTAGAAAGAGAGGTCATCCTATGCAATGTACATTTGCTCTTCCCCTAAACCTTCTTTCTTTTATCTCCTCCTCTGCCTTATTCATGGCATTAATCACAACATATGTGGTTTATGTTTCGCTTGATTTGTTTATCTTTATACATTTCATTATAAATTCCATCACAGCAATGATGTCTGTCTAGCTCAACATTTTTTCTTTTTTCTCTCCTCTTTATAGAATGTTGCCTGACCCAGAGGAGTTGCTCAATAAATGATTGTAGAATAAATGAATGTAACATTTTGCAACTGGACCACATCTCTGTCTGTTTCTTAATTCATTCTTTGGTATAGGCTTAGACCCCAGTGCTTTGAACCGGCCCAATAAAAATAGATTAGCCAGTTTGTCTAACCCCTTTTGTATCCTTGAATCTACTTCCTTGGTTTATTTGTGTCCATCTATTCTGTTATTGTCAAAAAATTCATG
>NW_004446943.1:0-1041 GCF_000243295.1 Trichechus manatus latirostris | reverse complement strand
TCCCAAATTCAGTGACTTTTTGTTTGCAAGTTTTATGCCAAAGTGTGCAAGCACTATGGGGTGAAATATTTGACAGGCGTATATATTCTATGTTTCAACATTGATTCATGCCCATATTTATTGTTCGTATATGCAGAAACTGGCAATTTTTTTAATTCTCCCACTTCGTTTGAGATTATCGTAGTTGTCAGCATTATGTACTTTATCTCGTCTTTCTCTCCTTTGCATTGCTTGAGAAAACATTTCATACTTGGTAGGTGTTTTGAGATATTGGTGGTCAAAGTAATTTCCTTCATGGTTTGTGGGTGTGTTTGTGTGTCCTTTTATCATACTATATTCAAGGATTCTGAGGCTGCCTATGAAAATGGGCATAATTTGGGTAAGAAGTTCAGGCTGCATGTTTATTTACTAGTCTTTTATCAAGGAATTTGCTGGAAATAATTTGTAGAAAGGTCTTTTGCGTTTTACCTTTTCATTCATATTTTTTACCACATGCATGGCTTGGCATCCCTCCAGGTTCAGCCTTGGTCTCTTTGGGGTCAATATGAATAAAAGTTAATTTAATGTAGGTGGAGACGAAAACAATTTTGTTTCTCAGGAGCTGGAAATGCAGTGTAATTTTATTACCTAAGGCACATTACAGTGCTCATCAAGCAGGACACTAATGAGACTGAGTACCTCCAAAGCCATGGTCACATTTGCCAACTTTCCTTGAAAAAGAGTGGGTACATTTTTATTCTTAATGTGAGACAAATTCTCAAGAGAGGGGAAAAACTGTGCTGGAATAGCAATGAAGAAGTAGTTGCTGTACATGACATTTTATTTCTGGATGGCTAGAAAGATCAATGTACTTGCCTGCAGCTCATGAATTAATATCCTCGACTATCAAGGAATGAGACATTGAGCACGGCATCTTCTTCTTCATTGCTAACCTCTTCTCATAAGTAAAGTAATAATAAGGCAGCTTCAGAATAGGTGTTGCCTTGGGATATAGTATTACTGTATCTTAAAAATCACTAATAACTGTAATGCATAGACGAC
>NW_004446942.1:0-3783 GCF_000243295.1 Trichechus manatus latirostris | reverse complement strand
GTAAGTTTACCCAAGATACTTAGTGCTCACATCTCCTCTGATCCTGCAGAGACTGTATCTCCTCCGATTTGGGGCAAGTTTGTTTGCTCTGCAACCTCGGCTGTCTGATCCACTAAAAATAAATCATGAATTTGAAGTTAGTCTGGCTCTTTTTGTTTTGTTTTAAGGATGGGAGTGATGCTTCTCCCATCTTACTGCATCCCAGAGTGGAAGCTAGTTTTGAAATTTCCTAGAACCCTGACTACTCCAGCTGTTCAGACCTCTTGCAGTCACTCACACACTGGAATGTGTAGAACTCTTCTTTCTTGCAACCACTGTTCTCAAAATGTTCTTCTGTGTTTTGCAGTGAGTACGTGTTGACTATTTTGGGCGTACTCCTATTTTCAGGTACTTCAGATGCCCCCATTTATACCTTCTGCTTCCTCTCAGCAGATGCTGAGCTGTTGGTGGTTTGTGTCAACCTGCTCATATTTTGGTTCTCACTGGGATAACTTTTCACCTAGTTTTGTTGATGATACTGTTTATTAGCTTTTTGTTTTGCTATTCTAGCTCTTTATCTGTTTTAAAGGAACGGTTCTGGGAGATAAAAAAAAACCTATGATGCCACTGCCACCTCTTTCTTCCTAAAATCTTGCCTTTTTTTTTTTGAGGGATATTTTTGCTAGGTATAAAATTCTAGTTTGACAGCTATTTTCTTAGTTTTCTGGTTAATGCAGTTTCATAATTCAGTAAATATCTTGAGGGGAAAACTGGCAGCATATTGGACTTAGTTCTCCCTCCCCTTCCTTCTCTCCAGAATCTTGGCTTCTCGAGTCTCTAATATTTTTTTTCTCCAGCCCCAGAAGACTTCCCAAAGCTCTGCTGTTTTCTCAACTCTTAGTAGAGGCCCTCTGTATAGACCCTTTATTCATATTCCCACCCATTTGCCTTATGCCCAGAATCAGCAAAATCCTGAGGGAAAAAGTAGCTGCAGAGTATCATCTCTCCTCTCTCCTCAAGTCCTGGTTGCCACATCATTGCTCCAGTGCTGTCAGACAGATGCTTTCAACTTTATCTGGCTTTCCTAGTTATTCACAGTGGGAGTGTTGGTCTGCTACAAGCTACTCCATCATATGCATAATCAGAAATCCACCTACATACTCCCTTTTAATTATTTACAACTTAAATCTCTTTTTCATGAACTTCAGAAATTGTTGAAGAAGGGAGACATTTGAGGAGATTCCCTGCTACTCACCACTGCATGACTCTGGGCCACTCACTCAACCTCTTTGTGCATAAATCTCCTCCTCTCTAAAATCATCCTAATGAAGTTGGCGCCACAAGATTGTTGTGAGGCTCAACTGTAAGAATGGGGGAGAAAGTCATTTTTGAATTTTGAAGTGCAGCATACCTATCAGGGATTAGCATGATTGCTGTTGTTTCATCCCCTTGTAATGCTTCTGGAGTCCTAGGGCTATAAGAGGGCTGATCCCACCTTTCATCCAATGCAGTAGCCTTCTCGTCAATGTCCCAGACAGGTGGCCTTCTAGCTTCTGCATGCAGAGTGCTTTCAGGGATGAGAGAGTGTTCCTGTGCTTGCCTGCCAGTCCATGCCTGCAGTCCCTGGAGATCTGGAGCTTTTGAGGCCCTGTAGCTAGGAAGGGGAAAGCAGTGAAGATTTTAGAAGCCCAGAGCTATTCTGTGTGTTTGGTTTGGGCTAACGTCTGATTTGGGGAACTTGCAGCCTCCTGTTGGGATGTCTAGTCAGCTCTGAGAAGGGGCTTGGTTTAATCTAGACCATCTACTCTAAACACATGGAAATTCCTAGGGAAATCAAGTGCTAGTCTCTTCCTCTAGGTTTCTTTGGATCTTTGAGATGGCTCTTTCCCTGAAAGGTCAAATTCACCTATAATTCTGGGTAAGAGCTGGAGGCACGTAGTGACCTAACCAGTTGCTCAACAGGATGGGGAAGAAGAAATACGTAAGAACCAGGGTGGACTGTTTAGCATTTTTAGATGAGCTGACTAGCTAATTTATGCCAACCTTTTTTGTAAGAAAAAATAGTCATAGGATATTAATAAGTAATTTAATCTTGTTATTTGAGATTATACAATATGTGTTTTCTTCCATTAGTTATTTTCACCTGAGGTCACCAAGTGACACCTTCTAAACTTTCTCATTAAAAAAAAAAATCATTGCTGTTGAGTCGTTCCCACTCGTAGAGACGCTAAAATTAGCACAATGGCTTTGCTGTCTGCAAAGGGGCTACAACAAATGACCTCTAGAGGTCTTTCATAGTTCTAAGATAGGACTTCAGTTCTTGGATTTCTTCCTCTAATTCTTTTAGAATGGCCTGGACTTTTTTCCAGTCTACTTGGGAGGGGCTTCTTGTCCAGCCTGGAGGCAAAGAAGTGGCCTGCGTGGTCTGTCACCTGTCCTTTGGCCTGGGACTCTCTGATGACTTGTAGAACACTGATTTCTAATCCAGTTACATTCTGATGTTGGTGTTCTCCACAGAACTGCTGCGTGGAGTTCTACCTCTTGGAGACAGTTGCAGTAAAAGAATTCTAGCAAAGAGAATTGGCTGACTTGTGATTGCTAACAAGCTAGCTCGGCGTGAACAAAATGTATTCCTGCGAGGGAGCCTTAGGTTAGTTTTCCAGCTTCTCCTCCCAGTGCTTCATTTTTAATTTCTCTGCAGAAAGAAGCATGTCACCAGAGAACCAAGTGGACACCGAGGCATATTATCTTCTTAAAGTCCCGAACTCCCATTCTCATTCAAAAGAGACTCCTCGGTTCAGAAGCTCTGACCAGCCCCGAGGCCCCTTCCTTCCTGAGGGCAATTTTGCTGGGATGGCGGTTGCACATCTCCCAAGCGCTGTGGTCGCCAAATGTAAGTTCAGTAGCAGAAATGCCTTTCTGCAGCTGCTTTATGTCTCTGTTATCAAGTCATGTGGTAGAGTCTCATATTTTGATGGTAACATTTAGAATATTTACTATCATAAGGAGATTTTGGACTTATGGTTAAATTGCTTTACCTGGGTTATGTATGACTCCTTTATTCTGGGGAAAACAAAGTGCTTTGCAGTGTGTGTTCTCATAATATCCAGGCATGGGAGAAATATATAGTATAATATAATATGATATAATATAGTATAACAGAGTAAATGTAATAAAATATCATATCTCATAGTATAGTATCTTATGAGTCTCAATGTAAGAGACTTGGGAGAAAATACGATTATCATTAATTTCCATTTTGTAGGTGGAAACAACAAAGAGTGGGGAGACAAGCATATCTGCCAAGACAGTGAGTCTTTTAACTCCATTTTTGTGTTACCAGGGTGTGTCATAGGGTCTCGAGATGTCTCAAGAAATTGCTCTGAAGTTCTCAAAGCCAAATTCATTTTAATTGACTTTAATTTTAAAAGAAAGAGTATTTTGAGGGTAGATGGGTAAGTTTTACAAAAATAATACAAAAACGAACAAACGAGTAGAACCAATGAAGCGTCAAAGCTCCAAAAACATTTGGGAAACAGTGGGCTGGTCAGCACCCGCACAAGCATGAAACTAACTGAGATCCGGCACTGAGAGGTGTAAACTCGACCATCCTCCACGGCTCTGGATGTCCAAAGGCAATGTCTGGTGTGACAGCACTTCTGAGCATACTTCTCTTCCAGGTAGGGTTTTTTACAGCACTTGGGAATGATCCTAATGACCTTTTGGGTGACCTGACTTTTTTATGCTTAGAGAGGTGAAAACATGTATATTGATATACTTGAGCCCAGACAGGATCATAACTGG
>NW_004446941.1:2604-3735 GCF_000243295.1 Trichechus manatus latirostris | reverse complement strand
TTCTAGCTAGAGCAGTAAGGCAAGAAAAAGAAAGAAAGGGCAACCAAAATGGTAATGAAGAAGTTAAACTGACCCTGTCTGCAGATGATATGATACTATACATAGAAAACCCTAAAGACTCCACTAGAAATCTACCGGAACTAATAGAAAGATTCAGCAGAGTAGCAGGATACAAGATAAACATATGAAAATCAGTTGGCTTCTTCTACACCAATAAAGAGAACTATGAAAAAGAAATCAGGAAAACAATACCATTTATAATAACCCCTAAAAAAATTAAGTACTTAGGAATAAATCTAACCGGGGATGTAAAAGACCTATACAAAGAAAACTACAAAACACTACTACAAGAAACCCAAAGGGATCTACATAAATGGAAAAACATACCATGCTCGCGCACAGGCAGACTCAACATTGTGAAAATGACAATTCTACCCAAAGCAATTTACAAATACAATGGAATCCCAATCCAAAAACCAACAACATTCTTCAAAGAGATGGAAAAACTAATCATTCACTTTATATGGAAAGGAAAGAAGCCCCGAATAAGTAAAGCACTACTGAAAAAGAAGAATAAAGTTGGAGGACTCACACTACCTGACCTCAGAACCTAGTATACAGCTACAGTAGTAAGAACAGCCTGGTACTGGTACAACGACAGATACATTGACCAATGGAACAGAATTGAGAACCCAGATGTAAATCTATCCACCTACGGTCACCTGATCTTTGACAAGGGCCCAAAGTTCATCAAATGGGGAAAAGACGGTCTTTTTAACAAATGGTGCTGGGAAAACTGCACATCCACCTGCAAAAGCTGAAACAGGACCCATACCTCACACCATATACAAAAACTAATTCAAAATGGATCAAAGACCTAGATATAAAGCCAAAAAGTATAAAGTTCATAGAAGAAAAAAATGGAGCAATGCTACAGGCCCTAATACACGGCATTAACAGGATACAAACCATAACCATCAACACGCAAACCCCAGACGATGAGCTAGATAACTGGGATCTTCTAAAAATCAAACACCTATGCTCTTCAAAAGACATCACCAAAAGAGTAAAAAGAGAACCTACAGACTGGGAAAACATTTTTGGACAGTACAAGTCAGACAAAGGTCTAAT
>NW_004446941.1:0-1442 GCF_000243295.1 Trichechus manatus latirostris | reverse complement strand
ATGGTGCCCGGCTACCACCACTGACTGCTCTGACCAGGATCACAACAGAGGGTTCTGGACAGAGCTGGAGAAGGATGTAGAACAAAATTCTAACACACACACACACAAAGACCAGATTTACTGGCCTAAAGGAGACTGGAGAAACCCAAGAGAATGGCCCCAGACACCCTTTTAGCTCAGTGGTGAAGTCACTTCCGAGATTCCCCATTCAGCCCGGGAGTGGACAGCTCCATAAAACAAAAAGGCACTAATGAGGCACAGCAGTCCAGGGACAAGCGTTAGAAGGCTGGAGGGGACAGGAAAGCTGGTGATAGGTAACCCAAGCATGAGTAAGGACAGTGTTGATGTGTAGTGATGTTGTTAAGCTTTGTCATAGGGCAACATGTGTACTGTTTCATGAGAAACTATTTTGTTTTGTAAACCTTCATCTAAAGTGAGAATAGCAGCACAATTGGAAGAGCATAGTTGATGTCACTGAATTGTGCACGCAGAAATTTTAGAAATGGTGTATTTTTGGCTATATATTTTCACCAAAAAAAAAAAGTCGAGGAGGGAGAGGGTTGACATGTCGTGGGTTTGTTAACCAATGTCATAAAACAGTGTGGGTACTACTGTTTAATGAGAAACTATTTGTTCTGTAAACCTTCACCGGAAGTACAATTAAAAAAAAAATTCTCCACCAAATTTTAAGATGTTTTACTATTAAAATTTTTACAAAGGGTCTGTCGGTCTAAATAGTCTTTTGTGAGCCTCTGCCCTTGCTTTGGTGCTCTGGTGACACCATGGTTAAGAGCTCGGCTGCTAACCAAAAGGTTGGCAGTTCTAATCCAATAGGAAAACCTATGGGGCAATTCTCCGCTGTCCTGTAGGGTCGCTATGAGTTCGACTCAACGGCAACATTTTTTTTTTTTTCTCCCCACGGGCCTTTGCTTTTGCCTTTGCCTAAAACAATCTTCCCACATATTTTAATGGCCAAATCTCTCATTTCACTCAAGTCTGTTCAAATGTCATTCCCTCAGAGAGAATGTATCTCATCACTCTTTCTAATATAACACCTCTGTACTCTCTATTCCTTACCTGTCTTATTTTTTATATACTCATCACCACATAATCTGTTACGTATGTTTTTTACTGAATGTCTCTCTTACCATGTGGAATGTATGCTTCATAAAAATTGTGACTTTATTTTTTCACTGCTATATCACCAGAATCTATAACAGTGATGGAAACATAGTAGGCATTTAATAAATATTTGTATGAAAGTTATAAAATAATGAATACAATGAAACGTCATGGAAGCTCCACAGACACATCCAAATTCCCTGAGGCACTGAATTGCTGGGCTGTGGGGACCACGGTCTCAGGGAACATCTAGCTCAATTGTCATAACACAGTTTATAAAGAATGTTCTACATTCTACCTTGGTGAGTAGTGTCTGGGGT
>NW_004446940.1:2560-3730 GCF_000243295.1 Trichechus manatus latirostris | reverse complement strand
TGTTACCTGGGACTAGAAAATGGAGTCTAGCGGCTGCAAATATTCATAATTTTTAGAATTGCTTGTCTACAACTACAGCTACAGAAAGATAGCCTGCATCTCATTTCTGAATTCCAAGTCTCAGGTGAATATGTCTTTAATCCTTTCCTGCAAAGGAGTATCGGAAATGTAATTTTTAGCTTTTTAACCTCTGCAAACCAAAGGAGGAAATGGAATTTAAACAAACCTATTGAAGTATCTACCACAAGCAGAATATAAAATGCAAGTATGATGTAATTTCAAATTCCTAGGAAAAAAAGAAAGAAAACATCAAAATTAAATTAATAATTATATCTGAATATTGAAATAAAGGATGATTTTTTGTTTTATTATTTGAATATTATTAAAGTTCACTGCAATTAACATACACTACTTGTTTTCTTTTTTTTTAATTTATAAATTTGCACTAGTCAATATTTTTATGAAAATCATAGAAACTGACTCTGGCTAACATAAGCAGAAAAGTGTTACTGGGAGGATATCTGGTGGTCATAGAATCTGAAGAAAAGCTGAGAAAAGACTTTAAAAATGAGACAGGAAAAAGCATCTGAAGCCATTCCTAGGAATAAATTTAATCAAGGAGGTGAACAACTTATACTTTGAAAACTACAAAACATTGCTGAAAGAAATTAAAGAAGACATAAATAATTGGAAAGCCATTCTGTGTTTATGGATTGGAGAACTTAAAATTCTTTAGATGTCAATATAACCCTAAGCGATTGGTAGATTCAATGCAACCCCTATCAGACTTTCAATGGCCTATTTTGCAGAAATAGAAATGTCAATTCTAAAATTCATATGGAATTCAAGGGGGTTCTGAATAGCCAAAACACTCTTTAAAACGAAGATCAAAGTTGAAGGACTCACACTTCCAATTCCAAAATTTACTACAAAGCTACAGTAATTAAAATAGTGTTTGTATTGGCATAAGGATACAAATATAAGCCAATGAAATAGAATTGAGAGTCAAGAAATGAATCCATGTATCTATGGTTGACTGATTTTTGACAAGTGTGCTAAGTCAACTCAATGGGGAAAAAATAGTCTCTTAAATAAATGGTACTGGGACAACTGGATCTGCATATGCAAAAGAATGAAGTTAGACCCATACCTCACACCACATACAAAAAT
>NW_004446940.1:0-1036 GCF_000243295.1 Trichechus manatus latirostris | reverse complement strand
TATTATTTAAAGGCACTATTTTTTACAAAAATCATAATGCCAAATAAAATGTTAGTTTACCTGCATGTTACTTCTGGTTTATTGTGTATTAGTTGAGATGATATGGTTTAATAAAAAATGTGAATTGGTCCTGCTCAGTTTTTTACTCATGGCTATGAATCACTCCTCAATAACACTGCAGAAAATAAAACATACTGATCCATTTGTAAATTAAGTGTACATGTACACACACGCAAATACACACACATTCAAGCAAGGATGGCAAGATTTCATCTCACATACTTTGGACCTGTTACCAGGAAGGATCAATCTTTGTAGAAGGACATCATGCTTGGTAGAGTAGAGGGTCAGTGAAAAAAGAGGAAGACCCTCAACGAGATGAATTGACACACTGGCTGCAGCAATGCTGCAACAATGGACTCAAACATAACAACTGTTGTGAGGATGGCACAGGATCGGGCAGTGTTTTGTTCTGTTGTACAGAGAGTCGCTGTGAGTCGGAACCAACTCGAGGCACCTAACAACAGCAACAGCAAAAACAGACCATTGACACCAGTCTGTTTCTCACAGCATATGCTGAGTCTTTGAAGTCTGGAAAGTGTTTCTTTAAGTTTTCGAGTTCACCCTTCCCTAATTGAATTGACTTTATTCCTAGCCATGACTCTTCAGACTCTTTTGACATAACTGATAGCTCTAGTCTTTGGACCTGAAATTACAACTAGAATATTCACAGGAGTAACATTTCCTAGAAATATTCTGGATAAATAGTTTTATTTGAATGGTGAAAATGGGGAGATGAGCAACTCCTGATACTGTTGTCCAGCAATGGGAGCCAAGGAAAAATACAATGTGAAATTTTGTATTTTTCCTCATTGGAATGTTATTGATTCTTGTCCATCAATTATTGCCTGTAAATTATACGGCAGAATCGAGAACTATGTTTTTAGCTTTTTTGTAAATAAACTTTTAATTCTGGAATTATTTTAGATTTATAGAAACATTGCAAAGATAGTACAGATTTCCCATATACCCTTCA
>NW_004446939.1:2598-3788 GCF_000243295.1 Trichechus manatus latirostris | reverse complement strand
AAACTATCTGTTCTGTAAGCCTTCACCTGAAGTACAATAAAATATTTAAAAAAAAAAAAATATTATTTTGAGAGTTACATGACAAAATATGCATGAAATTTCTAGCATACTGACTGTCCCATAACACCAAGCAAAACCAGTTGCTTTTGGGTTGATTCCAACTTATGGTGACTCCATGTGTGTTAGAATAGAAATGCGCTCCACAGGGTTTTCAACGGCTGATTTTTTCAGAAGATCTCCAGGCCTTAGGAGCTTCCTATCAGGTTTCAGGTTTGGCCTCAGCTTAGTTTCTCATGCTCACCTTCAAACACTAATACATGAACCATAATTGTTACAGCTATAGGCATGGTGAGCCCTGGTGGTGCAGTGGTAAAAGCAACTGACTGCTAACCATGAAGGTTGGTGGTTCAAAACCACCAGCAGCCTTCAGGAGAAAGATGTGACTGTACCTTTTAACTTTGGATCCTTCTCTATTTAACTGATAAACTACCTGGTATTCATCTGAAACAAAACATGTTGGAAGTAAATTCTGTAATCATTCTTAATCCTTAGGCAGAAGCATTCAGCCACAACACTTTGTGCATAATCATATTATAATACATCATATTGTATTATTATACATTTTACTTGCCTGTCCAGAAGGCACCATCTCGGTCATTAATATGATATGAAATGATGTGATATGATATGTCATGATATATTAAGTTGATCAATATGTGGCCTCCTGGCCAGGTGGATGCAAAAAACATATACCCCCTCCCCAGCCACACACACACACTCACATACATATTTCAGTGGCCTAGCAATGGAGACTGTACAGGTGTCATTTGGCTCTTGCTGAATCTATGAAAAGGCAAGGGAATTGCTAGTACAAATAGATGGCACCTCCTTTAAGTCTGTTGCAACCTGGGGTCTAACAGTAACTTCAGAATTGTTTGATGCACAACATTAGTTCCTAGTAACAACCTTCTGCCATTTCTTGAACACCTACTATGTGCCAGACTCAGTGGTAGATTCAACATCTAAATCAGCTACTATTTTTATTTTTTTTCAGACAAAGAAATTGAAGATGAGGAAACAATAGTTTTCCCCCCCCCTTGAGTAAAGTCGCACAGACAATAGAAACCTAAGTATATCAAATTCTAAAGTCTTTGCAATTCCATATAACAAACTAAGCTTGTTCTCCACTT
>NW_004446939.1:0-718 GCF_000243295.1 Trichechus manatus latirostris | reverse complement strand
TAGATTCTGACTCATGGTACCCCATGTGTGTCAGAGTAGAACTGTGCTCCACGGGGGTTCTCAATGCTGTATTTTTGGAAGTAAACCACCAGCCCTTTCTTCCAAGGCGCCTCTGGATAGACTCAAAGCTGCAACCCTTTTGCTTCACAGCTGAGTCAGTTAACCGTTTGTATCACTCAGAGATAAAGATTTTAGTACCGACATCTGATAGGCACAGTGGTAAGGTAAAAACCAAAACAAAACCAAGCCCGTTGCCGTGGAGTCAATTCCAACTCATAGCAACTGTACAGGACGGAGTAGAACTGCCCCATAGGGTTTCCAAGGAGCAGCTGGTGGATTCAAACTGCCAACCTTTTGGTTAGCAGTGGAATGCTTAACTACTGTGCCACAGTAGTAAGGTAGGAAATAATAAATCAAAGAGAAAGCTAGCCTTGGTGAAAAATGCTTAGGCATAATGAAGGTAGACGTATATTTCTAAGTTTGTTTTAAATTGCCCCTCGGTAACTTTGTATGTGTATTTACATTTGTAATGAAGCAACCATCACTTGTATTTATACTTCTTGGCTATTAAACTTTAAAGACCAGTTGTACTGAAAATTAGCTTCCATGGTCCACATCTGTTGTCCTGGTGTTCCAATTACTCTTTTCTATTAATTTTATGTAAGGCCAGTTAAATTAACTAGATGAAAATCAGGGGATTCTTTTTTTTTTTTTTTTT
>NW_004446938.1:2554-3789 GCF_000243295.1 Trichechus manatus latirostris | reverse complement strand
GCTCTTAGGGCCCCTGGTGGCGCAAACGGTTTGCGCCCGACTACTAACCCTGAGATTGGCAGTACGACCCCACCCAGCGGTACCCTTACTATGTGCTCGGCACTGTTCCAAGTCCTGAAATGCAGGACCTCATTCAAACCATATGTCAACGCTATGAGGATACTGGGCACAGCAAAGGGTTTCCAGCCAATGCGGGTAGCAGGGGGGTGAAATTGGGATGTGACCCCGGGCAGTGTGGCTCCAAAGCCCATACCCTTCACCCCATGACATGATGCTCATCTGATGCAGCTGCAATGGAGTTTCGGCAGGCAGAGATTGAGTGAGCTTTCCTGAATTCTTTGGGGGAAACAGTCTGAGCAAAGACGGCAAAGCAGGAAGGTGGGTAGGCTAAGGCAGATACTGACAAGAAAACCAAGCACACATTACAGGGGGAGTGGGAGGCCAAGACTGAAAGGTGGCAGGGGCCTTGGATGCTGGGGTGTCCATGGCCTGCAGCCCTGCTTCTCATGGCCTTGTGCTACTGGACACCCTCTCCCACCTCCTTCCCCACAGAGAGGTCTCCACCATGTCCATGGCATCCTTAGGGCAGCACTCCACTGTGAGGTGAGGGCAGAGGGCCTATTGTCACAGCCACCAGCTCCTCCTCCACCAGGCTAACTGGGACACATGCTGTGCCATGTGGGCTGAGGCCCAGCCCTTCTAGAATGGTGCCTGGCCACCAACTGCTCCCCCTGCTCCCCCCTTCCTCCCACAGGCCTATTATGGGTTGGACCCTCAACACTGAGTTCTCAGAGTCGTGGAAAAAACTGTGAACTGACTTCTGGGCCCTGCCACCATGGATTTGGTTTGGGGATAATCATTCGCTGTCTCCGGATCTCAGCTTCCCTACTTGCACAATAAGGGGACTGGGCACTTCTAAGCATTCTCCTGCTGCTGAACCTGTATGAACTGAAGGCCTAAGTGCCCCTCACTGATGCATCAGCATGGTCTCCTCCAGGAGACTCTGCCTCTCGGGTTGAAACTAGCTCTGAGATCCTGTGGGCTCCTCACCTCCGTCCCTGGTGTCCAGCACCTCTTGGTTTCCAGGACTTGGCCCCCAGGGAGATCTGGTGAGAGGAGGTGAGCCCCATGGGACCTCGGAGAGAGGCAGAGAACTCACCACCTCTGCAAATCCCTTTATTCATCCCGCAAATACTGCATTTACTGGGCACCTACCCAACCACTAACCTAAAGGT
>NW_004446938.1:0-937 GCF_000243295.1 Trichechus manatus latirostris | reverse complement strand
AACACTTGGCTGCTAACCTAAAGGTTGGAGGTTCAAGTCCACCCAGAGGCACCTTAGAAGAAAGGCCTGGCAATCTACTTCTGAAAAATCAGCATTGAAAACCCCATGGAGCACAGCTCTACTCTGACACACATGGGGTCACCATGAGTCAGAATTGACTTGACACACAGGAGCCCCAGAGTGAGGGGCCAAGTCTCGGGGGCTGGGGGTCAAGTCGTCTTGTGACTCCAGTCACCTTCGTGTCCTATCTCCCACCCCTAATAATATTGTTATGCTGTTATGTTGTTAGGTGCCATTGAGTTGGTTTGGCTTACAGCGACCCTACAGGACAGAGTAGAACTGCCCAATAGGGTTTCCAAGGAGCGGCTGGTGGATTTGAACTGCCGACCTTTCAGTTAGCAGCCAAGCTCTTAACCACTATGCCACCAGCGCTCCAGTCTTGCCACGGCCCAGCACATTAAGAGATCTGAATTTGTTGTCCCTTTCTTCCAAAATAAACAGAGATGACAAGAACATGAAACACACACACAACTTTTTTGGGCTCCAAAACAAAACACCAAGGACAATGTTAATAAATACTTAAAATTTAACACATCCAGATCTCAAAGGCACAGAGTTTACACACAGTACGTAACACGGGCCAGGTGTGGTTCTCACAGGAATGATTCAATGTATGCACCAGCATCCCAGAGATGGGGAGAGCTTGGAGAAAGCCCAGGGGAGCCCACTCTGGGGTCTCTAATTCTTCAAGGGGCTCCGAACAGCCCCCTCCCCCGGCTGAGGGCAAGAAGGATGACAAGCACCTCTATCACCTGGTGAGGGGTCTGGGAGACCCTCTCTAAGACTTGCGGGAGTGAGGACTCCCGAGAGGTATCCTGGGAACCCAAGCAGCTTCCTGAGAGCCAGAGGGTCTAGGGGTATTACCTGTGCCTTGCAG
>NW_004446937.1:2705-3723 GCF_000243295.1 Trichechus manatus latirostris | reverse complement strand
AGTGTTGACACGTTGCAGGGTTGGCAACCAACGTCACAAAACAATATGTGTATTAACTGTTTAATGAGAAACTGGTTTACTATGTGATAGTTCACGCACAATAAAAAAAAATTACAGGCTACATAATAAACAGCATTAATCCATAGCCAACAGCCAACATCATTCTAAACAGAGAGAGACTGAAAGCTTTCCCCTTGAGAATGGGAATCAGACGAGGATGCCCTTCATCACCACTCTTATTCACCATTGTGCTGGAAGACCTAGCTAGAGCAATAAGGCAAGAAAAAGAATACAGGGCATCCTAATTGGTATGGAAGGTAAACTTATCCCTATTTGCAGATGATATGATCTTATACACAGAAAACCCCGAAGAATCTACAAGAAAGCTATGGGAACTAATAGAAGATTTCATTAAAGCAACAGGATAAAAGATTAACATAAAAAATCAGATGGATACCTCTACACAAACAACGAAAACTTCAAAAGGAAATCACCAAATCAATACCATTGACAATAGCCCCATGAAGATAAAGCACTTAGGAATAAATTTAACCAGGGACATAAAAGACTATACAAAGAAAATCACAAACACTATGGCAGGAAACCAAAAGAGACCTACATAATTTGGAAAACATACTATGTTAGTGGATAGGAAGACTCAACATTGTGAAAATCTCAATTCTACATAAAACAATCTACAAATGCAATGCAATTGCGATCGAAATCTCAACAGCATTCCTTAATGAAATGTAGAAATGAACCACCAATTTTATATGGAAAGGGAAGAGGCACCAGATAAACAAGTCCTTACGGAAGAAGAAGAACAAAATGTGAGGATTCACACTACCTGATTTTAGAACATATTGTACAGCTACAGTAGTCAAAACAGTGTGGTACTGGTACAACGACAGACACATAGACCAATGGAACAGAATTGAGAACCCAGAAGTAAATCTATTCATCTATGAGCAGTTAGTACTTCACAAAGTGTCAAAGTCTGTTAAATGGGGAAAAGACA
>NW_004446937.1:0-1574 GCF_000243295.1 Trichechus manatus latirostris | reverse complement strand
ATGGTTATGAGGGTAGGGAGGGAGGAGGAGGGGAAATCACTAACTAGATAGTAGACAATTGTCAACTTCACTGAAGGGAAGGACAATATACAATTTAGTGGAAATCAGCACAATTGCAGTTTCCTAGACACATCCAAACACTCTGAGGGGCCCAGTAGCTGGAGCTAGGGGATGGGGACCATAGAGAAGGGGGATATCTAGCTCAACTGGCATAACATAGTTCATAAAGAAAATGTTCCACATCCCACTTTGTTGAGTGGCGTCTGGGGTCGTAAAAGCTTGTGAGTGGCCATCCAAGATACATTCATAGGTCCCATCCCATCTGGAGCAAAGGAGAATGAAGGAAACCAAAGACACAAGGAAAATATTAGCCCAAAGGACTAAAAGACCACATGAAACAAATACTCCCCCAGCCTGAGACCAGAAGAACGAGGTGATGCCCGGCTACCACCAAGGACCACTCTGACAGGGATCACAATACAGAGTCCCAGAGAGATAGGGAGAAAAATGTAGAACAAAATTCAAATTCATGGGAAAAAAAAAAGACTTACTGGTCTGACAGAGACTGGAGGAAGCCCCGAGACAAGTACCCAGACATTCTGCTAACCCAGAACTGAAACCATTCCTAAAGCTTACTTTTCAGACAAAGAATAGATGGGATTATAAAAAAATCACACACGTGAGGAACATGCTTCTTAGTTCAATCAAGTGTACGAGACCAAATGGGCAACTCCTGTCCAAAAGCAAGAGGAGAAGGCAGGAAGGGACAGGAACTGGATGAACAGACACAGGGAACCTGGGGTGGAAAGGGGGAGTGTGCTGTCACATTGTGGGGATTGAAACCAATGTCACAAAACAATATGTGTATAAATTTTTGAATGAGAAATTAATTTCAGCTGTAACCTTTCACCCAAAGCACAATAAAATGGAAAAAAAAATATTTACAGCCTACGAAACCCTATGAGACAGTTCTATTCTGTTCTACAGGGTCACTATGAGTAAGATTCGAGGAGACACATCAACAACACTAGTAAGTCTATGTGGTATGATTGTGAATATGTGTCTGTGTGCACATGGGTGTGTGTGCGAGCGAAAGTTCTTTTTTTGGCTCAGGCACCTGTTCCGGGGCATCAGCTCTCTCATTGCAGCAACCTTGGAGCAGAATTTGGGAAGTGGCACGATGGGAGCTCTTGTCTCCGTTTCCAGGGCAAGATCTAGAGGCCTCAGTTGTTCTGGAATCTCTGGTCCCAGGGAACCAGCTCCATTGCCTGCCCCAAATACATCACTCATCAATGTTGTGACTCTGGCAAGTCACTTAACCTCTCAAATTTTAGTGCCCTAAACCATAAAATATGGGTCACAGCCCACGCTTTGCACACCCCACAGGTCTGATGTGGGATCATAGGCAATAATAGATATTCTGCATGAGCTGTATAAAGCATCATGCCCATGCAAAGCCTGAAAAGTAAGCTTCTATCCTCCCCGTCCTATAGCGTCCAGTGCCCTCTCTGGAGGCAGCCACTACCATGTTCCTGCTTCTTCTTCCTGACATTTAATAACTGAACACTATGGAG
>NW_004446936.1:2895-3791 GCF_000243295.1 Trichechus manatus latirostris | reverse complement strand
CTAAATCCGTATTAGTGCTCCAGAACTATTCATTTAGCCTCATGTCCTTATTCCCTGTGAATATTTCTCTTTCTGAATTCTCTGTCCAATTAGATGTGAAGTCAGATAGATTCTTCCTTAGTGATGACTCGTGATTTCAAACCAATGTCTGTTATATTCTTCCATAGATTTTTTTCTTCACTACCTCAAAAAAATTGGTAGAATAGAGTAATAATTACACATATATCTAGTTATATAATTAAGATAAGTAATTTGCATAGATATGAGTAATAGAGCAGGACAAATTCTTCAAAATATGATCTGACCCTGTGCATGTGTGTGTTAAAGTTATAAACAGCCTTTTGGAGCCCTGGTAGTGCAGTGGTTAAGTGTTTGCCTGCTAAACGACAGGTCGGTATTTCAAACCTACCAGTCACTCCATGGGAGAAAAGACCTGGTGATCTGCTTCCATAAAGATTTTAGCCTAAGAAACCCTATGGAGCAGTTCAACTCTGTCTCATGGAGTCACTGTGAGTCAGAATTGACACAACAGCACACAACAACAATGACGTCTTTGCTGTGATCCCTCTATTTCTGCCTTTATTTTCATCATGTTGGGTCAGACTCTTTGTAACACTCAACTCCACTGTTGCATTCACTCCCATTATAACTATTTCGCATGTGTCTAAACCCATCTAGTACTGTCCTATTGGGTATTCTGTTAGCTCTTTATAGTACAGATAGTCCAAGCCTCTTAGCCTAGAATGCAAGATCTTTCGTGACATCCTTTCAATCTACGTATCCCACATCATCTCTAAATATCAATAAATGGAGGAATCATGACTAAAACTTGAACTTTTCTCTCAAATAATCGATAGAACGTATCTGGTATTCTTGTCTTTACTTCTGTAATAGGC
>NW_004446936.1:0-1080 GCF_000243295.1 Trichechus manatus latirostris | reverse complement strand
GACTGATGTCATAAAACATAAAAGTTGATTAATTAATGTGATGATTAAGATTGTATGTCAACTTGGCTAGGCCATGATTCTCAGAGTTTTAGCAGTTGTATAATATTGTGATTACTTCCCTGTTGAAATTTGATATGTGATCAGCCCCATGATGGAATCTGCTGAGTGGTAATGGCGGGGGGCAGGACCTGTGGCAGTTTTCTGTCCCCTTGGCTTCTTCTCTCTGCCTTCCGTTGGTTACTTTCTGCCTGCTTGCCTTGCCAAGGTTCTTTGGCTTGTTCCAGACTCAGAATGTGCCTCTTGTTGTCTCACCTCTGGTTCTTGGGACTTGAGCTAGCAGCTTACCTGTTGATCTTGGAATTTGTTGATCTTCACAGTCTGCGAGCAAGAGTCCAGTTCCCTGACCTGCTGATCTTGGGTTCGCCAGCCCCTCCATCTGCGTGAATCGGGAGAAACCTTGAGGTCTTGCCTGATGATCTTAGAATTCATTGACCTTCACAGGCTGTGAGTGGGAGCCCCTCTCCGGCCTGACAACCTTGGGTTCACCAGCTTCTGTGGCTGTGTGAATTGGGAGAGGCCTCTACCCTGATCCACAGAATTGGGACATTTTAGCCTCTACAATTGCATAAGCTGTTTCCTTGATATAAATCTCTCTATATATATACTTATACGCTTTTCTGGTTTTGCTTCTCTAGAGAAGCCAGACTAATACATTTGGTACCAAGAGCGGGGTGGTTCTAGAGAAAAAAAATTGTAGGGATGAGTTTTCTAAATTGCTTCTCAATTCTGGTTAGTCTTAAAGATGTTTACAACTCTGCTTCCAGCAGTAAAGAGGGTGCTTCTAGTCCATGGAGTGAGGTGGTGATACAAATATGCAAAATATTACCACCAGTAGATCAGGTATTGGTGAATGGTAAGCCTCTGGGTGAACACATGTGTGATATCTTTCTACAGTCAAAATGAGAAGTATATGGAAGCTGGTTGTTTGGTCCTACTTTCGCTAGATAAACTGGTGAAAGAAAGAGATGTGCTAAGGGCTTCAGAGTCAAAGCTCAAGTGCCACATAAATAACCTCAAGAC
>NW_004446935.1:2123-3779 GCF_000243295.1 Trichechus manatus latirostris | reverse complement strand
AGGTTCCAGTAGGCCGTGCCTGTGCTGCTTGGTGGTGTGATGTTAAGCGCATGGTGCAGGTAGGCAGGATGTAGTGGGGTGATGGTTATGAGTGGAGCTAAGATGGATATGGGAGAGAGGAGAGAGGAACAAGAGCCAAAAACATACAAATAAACTAAAAGGTATGCTAGGCGAGCTTTCTGTTGGAGTGGGGAGATGAGAGACTATGAAATGGAGAAAAACAGAGAGGGGAAGAGGAAGAAAGGAAAAGAAAAGAATGAATAAATAAAAATTGGAAAGGTTAAAGAACCACAAAGTTCCCAGGGATCCCACCGGTGCAGCTGTGAGGTCTGGGGAAGTCGCTCTCAGGTATTGCAGTACAGCCTGGCTAGAAGGCGTAGAGGTATACAACGCCAGATATTCAGGGAACAAAGGGAAGGAAGTTATAGAGAGACGAGAAACTGAGTAATGAAGAAAGACAAAAAGGGAAAAAGAGGGAAAAGAAAACAAAACAAATTAAAAAAGAACAAGAAAAGCCCCCAAAAAAACAGAAAAAAGAAAGAAAAAAAAACCAACAACGAAAGAAATACTCTCAGGGATGTCTCTGCATGTCTGTGCAAGCCGAGGAGGTAGTCTCCTTGTCACGCAACACCGCCTGGCCAGAAAGGGCTCCCAACTCAAGAAAAAGAAAAGAAAACAAACAAACAATTCAGAACAAACAAAGAAACAAAAGCCCCGGGATTGCACCTGTGTGGCATCCCAGACCGGGAAGCAGCTCCACGCTCGAATGGAGCTCCACAGCCCATCAGGAAAAAGCAAACATGGCGCACGGAGCCAGGTATCTGAGTGAAACGAGGGGGAGGTGGTGAGAGGTAAAGAAGAAATCAAAAGAAGCAGAAAAAAAAGCAAAATCAGCAGCCAACAAATGGCACTCAGAGAGCCAGCTAGTGCGGGTAGGTGGAATCCAAGCAGCCGGTGTTTCTCGGACAAGAGACTGTGTCTGCGGGAAGCACAGGGGGCCAAGTGTGGGTGAAGAAGGGTAGGGAGTGGGAAAGCGTATATCACAAATTACCGGAGCTCCGCAGCCCCTCAGGAAGAAGCAAAGATGGCGCATGGAGCCAGGTATTTGAGCGAAAGGATGGGGAGGTGGTGAGAGGTAAGGAAGAAATCAAAAGAAGTGGAAAAAAGTGACACCAGCAGCCAACAAATGGCACTCAGAGAGCCGGCTCTTTTGGGTGGGTGGAATCCAAGCAGTGGGTGTCTCCCAGACAAGAGATTGTGATCGCGGGAAGCAGAGGAGGCCGAGTGGGGGTGAAGAAGGGTGGGGGGTGGGAAAGCATATATCGCAAATTACCAGTTGTTTATCTCGTACTGGAAGCTCCATGAAGCTGCTTTCTCGTACCCCGTTTGCAGGTCTCCAATAGGAGTCCAAGATGGCGAATCCGTACTGCATTAGCTGGTAGGGGACCTCTGCATGAATTTCTCCTCGGTCTCCGTTCTCTGTCAGTTTTCTCACTCCATTTGGTGCTTGGCTGAGTTCTTTATCCCTTCATTTGATGTTTTAGGGTTTCAGGATTGTTGTTTTCTCTGTTTGGCTTAGTTTTTTGCATCTTTGCTGTGGAGGGACAGCGTGGTGCTTCTGCCTTGAGCGCCATTTTGCCGGAAGTCAAGAAACTG
>NW_004446935.1:0-1282 GCF_000243295.1 Trichechus manatus latirostris | reverse complement strand
AAACACTAATATAAAAAAAAAGTTTTATAAACTGGACCTCATCAGAATTACAATCATGTATGTGCCATGTTGCCTGTGTTGTTAAGTTTCATTGAGTTGATTCCGACTCGTAGTGACCCCACGTACAACAGAACTAAACGCTGCTGAGTTCTGTGCCATCCTCACAATTGTTGGTATTTTTGAGCCCATTGTTGCAGCCCCTGTGTCAATCTGTCTCATTGAGTCTCCCTCTTTTCTGCGGACCGTTCACTTTACCAAGCATGATATCCTTCTCTAGCGATACATAATATCTATGTATTTTACTTCAAAAAAAAAACTTTCTTTCATATATAAAAAAATCATGGATGATAATGTTATGAGAATATAGCAGGAAACAAAATAAAATTTGACATTGTTTCTGAGATGAAATGATTATTAAATTTCACATAAAAGGCATAATTTTTTTTGAGATACAAAAAGTAATTCAAGACAATCATGGATGGGAACTTGTTGTGGAAATGTCTTATAACTCTGACCTTTGATAGGTTTTCCAAATATCTGTGCCTATAGAAAGCATGAGATTTGAATCGTCCTGAGAAGAAACAGAAATTGTCATGTATATTTCATAGTAGCACTTCAAAGGCGAAATTTGATCTTTGATGCTAAATTTCCTAATCTTCAATATACTATTCCAGTGTGGTGTTCACACTGTTATTTATTTGATACACTGAAAATTTTCTTTCTCAGTAATTTGCTTATGATAAAAAGGGCTAAAGATGTGTGAATTTGACCTGAAAATGTTATTACCAACTGAAATATGTAGTACTATAACACGAATCTGCTCAAATTATTATTTTTTTTAAATACCTTTATGGTGGTTAAGAGCTCGGCTGCTAACCAAAAGTTGGGCAGTTCAAATCCATCAGCCACTCCTTGGAAATCCTATGGGGCAATTCTACTTTGTCCTATAGGGTTGCTGTGAGTCAGAATCAGCTTGACAGCAATGGTATTTTTTTGTTTTTTTTGTTTTTAAATTGAGATATGGAGTCCTTGGGTGGCACAAATGGTTAAGTACTGGACTACTAACCAGAAGGTTAGCAGTTTGAGTCCACCCAGAGGTGCCTCAGAAAAAAAGCCTGGAAATCTAGTTCCAAAAGGTCATAGCCAGTGGAAACCTTATGGAGTGCAATTCTACTCTGAAATACATGGGGTCACTATGAGTCAGAATTGACTCAACAAAAACTGGTTTGGTTTTCTTTTTGGTTTGTTTGTTTTTTGTTTTTGTTTTTTGTTGAGCCATAAT
>NW_004446934.1:2761-3796 GCF_000243295.1 Trichechus manatus latirostris | reverse complement strand
AGAAGAATGGAAATGAGTTCTCTATATAATTTCCCTCCTCATCATAATAATATTGAAGATCATGTGATGAAATGATGGAGCCACAGAAATCCCTATCTAGGTCCCTGGATATTTCTGCATTTATTGGGAAACAATAGAGAGAAACCCCTGTACCTTCCCCATCACTTACACTCTTTTCTTCATGGGAAAAGAATGGCAGTGATCAGAGCGTTCTTTCCCCTTAAATGAGAAATCACCTCCATTCACTTACATCACCTAGTACTTCTGCTCTTGGTGCCTGAGGGGCCAGAGAGGCAGCGCTGCACACTGAGACACTTACCGTTTTCTCTGAACTGCAGGAGCCTGATGAGTGAGACAGAACTGGGGTATTGTGAGAGTTGGAGAAGAGGACTCCAGTCATATGTCCTGTGCCAGACCTTCTCATGTACCAGAGAGAGGGGAACGAAAAAATAAAGGGAAAATGAGAATGGGGATGAAGGGTCTGCAAGAGTCCTGTGTGTGCTTATCACTCTTGTCATGTGTAAGGAAGGATCTAAAGAAGATCATTTACTTGTCCTAGATTTTTAAAGGGACACAGTGAATTCATTCCCTGAGAAGCATGAGCCAATCTGAGTAGAAGCAGAATTTCTGTTGTATTGTGTGTCATTAAGTCGATTCTGACTCACAGCAACCCTATAGAACAGAGTAGAACTGTCCCATACAGTTTCTAAGGCTGTAATCTTTATAGACGGAGCCCTGGTGGCACATTGGTTAAGAACTTGGCTGGTAACCAAAAGGTTGTCAGTTTGAATCCACCAGCCACTAATTGGAAATCCTATGGGGCAGCTCTCCTCTGACCTATAGGGTCACTATGAGTTGGAATTGACTCCATACGAGTTTGATTTTTTGGAATCTTTATGAAAGCTTTCTCCCACGGTGCAGAGCAGTTGGTATTTTTGAACTATGCACATTTTGGTTAGCAGCCTAGCCCTTAACCTTTATATCACCAGAGCTCCTTAGCAGAATTCCTAAAAACCATTGTTGTAGAGTGGATTC
>NW_004446934.1:0-864 GCF_000243295.1 Trichechus manatus latirostris | reverse complement strand
GAAACTGTTTATGAAGCAAGTTTCCACTGTGTTACAAATTATCACAATTAGAGTTGAGCAAGCTGCACATCTTGTCTTCAGTCCTAATGTCATGCATTTGGATGAGAAACCCTTTACAGAACACAAGCAGCATTTCAGTCTTCCCCGTATCCTTGTTTCCTATAACAATCCAAATCAATCCATAAGAGTTGGTCTCCAGGCTGGGAGTTGCAATTAGCCTTTGCTAAAGGCGTATTTTACATTATGAGACCATCAACAAATACAGAGAAAGGGTAAAAGCCTTTTCCATTTCTTCCTGGACTTCTCTGTAAATCTTTGTGTGTTTGTGCACAGCTCCTGAGGGACCTCTTTTCTGAGGCATTCCATTGTTCTTTTCAGAAAGGATAAATTTTCTGTATGCGGATCTGTGTAGTGAGCTCAGAATGGATTGTTGTCATTAGTCATAGCCTCCATGTGAAACTTTTAATCTTGCTGAAGATATTCTAGTTAAATTCCAAGAAATGGTCCTTGTTTGACTTAGATATTTATGGTGAAGGAGAAGCAATTGGCCCCTACGTCCTTGAGAGAGGTAATTGAACTGAGGACATTTGACTCCACTGGAGTGATTCATTAATCATGAGAGTGATTCAAATGCAGAGGGGGAATGCTTTCTGTTTCAGCTGAGAAAGTTGTTCAGAATAGGAAGAAGGGGTTATGAGAAAATTATGTCTAAAACTACTCTCTCTCCAAGGGCCACTGACCTTCTCCAAGCCACTCTTGTGGATAAATGGCCCACCTCATATCCTTTTTTCTTTCAATTCTGGATGCATTTTGACATATAGTGGGCGGACCAGCTTTCTGCAGTCATGAGGACCCTCGTTCCCC
>NW_004446933.1:2158-3720 GCF_000243295.1 Trichechus manatus latirostris | reverse complement strand
AACCAAAGCTAAGAAGTTTCTTGAATACAATCAAACACTTTGAGGGACAGAGTAGCAGGGGTAGGGGTCTGGGGCCATGGTTTCAGGGGACATCTAGGTCAATTGGCATAACAAAGCTTACTAAGAAAATGTTCTCCATCCTACTTTGGTGAGTGGCATCTGGGATCTTAAAAGCTTGCAAGCGGGGACTTCCAGCAACATGGCGCTCTAGGCAGAAGAAACACGCCATCCCTCCACGGCAAAGATCTGAAAAACTAAGCCAAACAGAGAAAACAGCAATCGTGAAACCCTAAGCATCAAATGAAGAGATAAAAAACTTAGCCAAGCACCAAATGGAATAAGAAACTGATAGAGAACAGAGAGCAAGAATACATACATGCAGAGGTCCCCTATCAGCTAATGCAGCACGGATCCACCATCTTGGACTCCTATCAGAGACCAGAGAACAGGGGGTATGACAAAGCAGCTTCATGGAACTCCCAGCAGGAGACAGAATAACCGGTAACCAACGAAATAAGCTTTCCCACCCGCCACCCTTCTTCACCCCCACTAGGCCTCCTCTGCTTCCTGTAGCCACGGTCTCTTGCCCGGGAAGCACTGGCTGCTTGGATTCCATCCGCCCACGCTGGCTGACTCCCTGGATGCCATTGTTGGCTGCTGGTGTTGCTTTTTGCCACTTCTTTTGATTTCTTCCTTGCCTCTTGCCGCCTCCCCCTCCTTTTGCTCGAGTGCCTGGCTCCTTGCATCATCTTTGCTTCTTCCTGAAAGCCTGAGGAGCTCTGCTCAAGTGTGGGACTGCTTCCCGGTCTGTGCTGCCACGCTGGTGGGATCCTGGGGCTTTGTTTGTTTTGAATTGTTTGTTTGTTTTCTTTTTCTTTTCTCTGATTGTGGGCCTGTTCTGGCTGTGTGGTGCTGCACGGCTTGGGATGTACCCCCTCAGCTTGTGCAGATGCGCAGAGGCATTCCTGAGCACATTTCTTCTTTCGTGGGTTTTTTTTTTCTGTTTTTTTGAGGAGTTTTCTTTTTTATTATTATTTGTTTTGTTTTCTTTTCCCTCTTTTTCCCTTTTTGATTTTCTTCATTTCTCAGTTTCTTGTCTCTCTATACCTTCCTTCTCTTCCTGTCCCCTGAATACCTTGCACTGAGTGACACCTCTACACCTCCTAGCCAGGCTGTATTTCAACACCTGGGAACAACTTCCCCAGACCTTGTAGCTGCACCGGTGGGATCCCTGGGAGCTTTTCTTTTTTCTTTCTAATATTTATTTATTCATTCTTTTCTTTTTTTCTTCTTCTTCCCCTTTTTGTTTTTCTCCATTTCATAGTCTCTCATCTCTCCACTCAAACAGCAAGCTCCCCTAGCACTATTTTGTTTGTATGTTTTTGACTCCTGTTCCTCTCTTCTCTCTCCCATACCCATCTTAGCTCCACACAGCACAATCTCCCCCCTCCATCCTGCCTGCCTGCACCATGTGCTTAACATCATACCACCAAGCAGTACAGGCATGGCCTACCGGAAACTGCCCTGCACTGATTACCAGCCCACCCTGGTGGCTGTAGTAA
>NW_004446933.1:0-1147 GCF_000243295.1 Trichechus manatus latirostris | reverse complement strand
CAAGAATAATATATCCTGCAAAACTCTCATTCAAATATGATGGTAAAATTAGGTCATTTCCAGATAAACAGAAATTAAGGGAATATGTAAAAACCAAACCAAACTTACCAGAATTATTAAAGGGAGTTCTTTGATCTGCGAACAAACAACTTCAGCTCACAGGCAGAATCTAGGAAGTAGGATCGTACCAGCCAGATGCCAATCTAGGAAATGAACTCTCAAGGACTATTCAAAACCAAAAGAAATACAACAGGGAATCAGAGCAGTTAATCAGTAAATTACAACAACATCAGAACAATAAAAGAAGGAATAAATGGTGTAGGTATAGAACCTTCTAATGGAGAGGAAGGCAAGATGATAGATACCAAGTAATAATAGACTGCTTCAAGCTTAGAAAGATAAGGGCAAATTTCACAGTAACCACAAAGAAAGTTAACAAACATACTCATAAAAATAAAGAGGAAAAACATAAAGTCTCAGTAAAAATGAAACCTACAAAAACAAAAGAAATGAAAAAAACATCCTCAAACAAAAAGAATTCAGCACAGGAGAGTATGAAGAACAAAGAAAACGTCAGCACCACAAGAAAAAAAAAAGCACTGCAAAATGACAGCAATAAACTCACATCTCTCAATAATTATATTGAATGTAAATGGCCTCAATGCACCCAAAAAGAGATGAAGAGTGACAGAATGGATAAAAGGAGAGGATCCATCGATATGCTGTCTACAAGAGACACACCTTAGAAACAAAGATGTGAATTTATTCAAAATCAAAGGTTGGAAAAAAATATATCAAACAAACAACTACCAAAAAGGAGCAGGAGTGGCAGTACTAATCTCAGATAAAATAGACTTTAAAACAAAATCCACCATAAAAGACAAAGAAGGACACTATAATGGGACGATCGATGAAGACATACCTATAATAAACATCTACGCACCCAACGACAGGGCCCCAAAATACACAAAACAAACTCTAACAATACTGAAAAGATAAATTAACAGTTCCACAATAATAGTAGGAGACTTAAACACACCACTCTCAGTAAAGGACAGAACATCTAAAAAGAAACTCAGCAAAGATACAGAAGACCTAAAGGGCACAATCAGCCAAATTGACCTCATAGACATATATAGAACACTCC
>NW_004446932.1:3012-3799 GCF_000243295.1 Trichechus manatus latirostris | reverse complement strand
TACCACATCTCTCAAACACAGTAAAATAACATGACTTTTGTTGACAGGAAACTTTGATAATCAAAAATAAGGAAATGTAAAGAGCAAATTTAAATAATTTAGGTCAAAAATCATTATATTCACTTTCGCATGTGGTATTATTATACTCAGCTGTCATAAAATCGTTTATAGATCTGTGCAGAGGGCCATGAAGTCTCCATGCTCATTTGAAGTCCTTGGGTAGTTTCTCAAAGTGGGTCCCTAGAGCCACACATGTTGGGATCATGTGCATTTTCACAGTGCACATTCCATGGCCACCACAATCCAGAGATTCTGATTCAGTGGGTTTGGAGTGGGGCCCATGTAGCTGCAATTTTCATCAAAAAAATTCCGTGAGTAGTTTTGACATACTCTAAAGTTGAAGAACCACTGCCCAGTGAAACGTGCCTTCATTTTTATGTCCTTTTCTAGCCTTAGGTTGTTTTTATAAACTTCTGTATAGATAAGAACACATAAAAAACTGCATAATGATCTTATGGGCTTACCAAGATTTCAGTGTGGCAACGGTTCTTTATCTGAAATCAATACGGTGTTTAGCCATTCACAGGCTGAGGGAATTATAGAATATTCTGGATGAACTAACATTCAAGAGCCTCTTTGTTTTTATACAAACCGTCCCGGAGAGATAGATGTCCTTATTTTTCTTCATTTCTATGATTAATATGTTTTAGTTTGCAGTAGCAGCTAGAATTAGGGAGATAGCCAAATATGTCTAAGTGCACTGCATGGTGTTCTTTAAGTATACATA
>NW_004446932.1:0-1241 GCF_000243295.1 Trichechus manatus latirostris | reverse complement strand
CTCCACAGGGTTTCCAAGGAATGGTTGGTGGATTCGAATGGCTGACCTTTTGGTTAGCAGTCCAGTGCTTTAACCACTGTGTCACTAGGGCTCCTTGAATATATATAGAGATTTATTTTAAGGAATTCACTCACTGTGATTATGGAAGCTGGTAAGTCCAAAATCCATAGGTCAGGCGGCAGGCTGGAAATTTTAGCAGGATGTCTATTTACAGTCTTGAGGCAGGATTCTTTTCCCTTTGGAAACTTCAGTTTTTGCTCTTAAGACTTTCAATTGATTTGATGAGGCCCACCCATGTTATGGAGGATATTCTTCCTTACTTAAGGTCAACACATTTTAATGTTAATCATATGTAAATACCTTCATAGCAACATCTAGAAAGTGTTTGACAAAAAAAGTAGGCAACTCAGCCTAGCCAAGTTGATTCATATAATTAATCATCACAGAGATGTTAAATAACTTGCCAGAATTCACGTAATTATAAGTAGCAGAGTGGGGATTTGAATTGAGGCAGTATAGCTGCAGAGTCAGCTTAAAACCACTAAATCATCACAGTGAGTGATAAGGTAAAAGCAATTTAAGGGTAAAAATCACTAGGCTTGGACTCGTATCTCAATTCCAATTGGAAGGACAGGGTAGTGGGATACTACCCTTTGAGGATAATTATGTCACCTTCTGACCCCTGGTCATAAGGTGAAATATCTTCAGGGCCAGTCAGTAACATCAATGAGAGAAGCAGAAAAGTGGATGTAGTACACAGCCCTGTCAACCACAATTCCTTTTCCTGCTTTTGATAGCAGTTTGGGAACAGAGTTCAGCTTTTTTCCCATAAAAGAAACAAAAACAGCTGCATAAGTAGTGATGATAGCTGGTAATTGCAGGATTAGGAAACAATGGGTGGAGTGTGGACTGTGTAAAATTGGAGAGGGTATACCACATCTAAAAATGGGCTCCAGGCGGACACCTAGGTCAACAGGTATAACATAGTTCATAAAGAAAATGTTCTACATCCCACTTTGGGGAGTAGTGTCTGGGGTCTTAAAAGCTTGTGAGCAGCCATCTAAGATACTCCACTGGTCTCACCCTGTCTGGAGCAAGGAAGAATGAAGAAAACCAAAGACACAAAGAAAATATTAGCTCAAAGAACTAAAGGACCACATGAACCAGAGACTCCACCAGCCTGAGACCAGAAGAACTAGATGGTGTCCAGCTACCACCAGTGACTGCTCTGACAGGGATCA
>NW_004446931.1:2068-3800 GCF_000243295.1 Trichechus manatus latirostris | reverse complement strand
TTAGAGCCCGTCTTACTCTGGAGACAGTGAGGCCCTGAGGTCCAAGATCGGACTTCTTTATTTATACCAGGAAACTGTCTGCGTTGACTGGGGTGAGAACAGGTCCTTCCCGCGGCTCTGGACAGGCAGGGCCTGAGGTCCCTGGCTCGCTGTTCTCTGCACGTGTGCACCGCCGCCCATAGTGGACCTGATGCCGGTTTGCGGGCGGGGACAGTGACACGTGCACCGTGGCTTCTGCCACCCAGGAAGAGCACCAGGCAGGTGCGGCCAGGACCCCAGATGGCTGGTGGATCAGCGACGCGTTTCACCTGTGCTGGGCTGGGTGGCTGTCTCAGAAACTGCCCAGCAGACGGAAGTGTCTTCACTTTTCCTACCGCGTCCTGCAGAAAGCAGATGATGGCTTTGCCTGC
Organism: Trichechus manatus latirostris; assembly: GCF_000243295.1. NCBI lineage: Eukaryota > Metazoa > Chordata > Mammalia > Sirenia > Trichechidae > Trichechus > Trichechus manatus. The sequence goes on along the minus strand of NW_004446931.1, from coordinate 3,390 downwards.
GAAGTGCAGCAGCCGAGCCCAAGGACGAGCTGTCTTTCCCTCGGTTCCAGGTGCTTCGTGGTGGGGAGCAAGGACATGTCCACCTGGGTGTTTGGGGCCGAGCGCTGGGACAACCTCATCTACTACGCGCTGGGGGGACACAAGGACGCCATCGTGGCCTGCTTTTTCGAGTCGTGCAGCCTGGATGTACGTCAGTGCAGAATAGCCCTGCCGCCCCACTTGCACCCTGGGTGAAGCTGCGCTCACAAGACCCCGGGAGAGCGCCGCCTCCTGGCCCTCTCCCCTCTGGGGCTGCATGTCCCGTGTAACCTGGGGATATTCAGATACTCAGAACCTAAGCAGTATTTCTCCCTGGTACGGACAGAGGGCCGTAGCAGGGCTGACGCTGGGCAGCTAACCCAGACAGAAGCTCGGCGCACGGCTGAGTGTCCACGTGGGCCTGGGGTGCAGGCGTGCGGGCTGGAGGGTGAGCGGTGCTGAGGGGCCGTGGCCCGTGCTCACCCCCATGCTTCCGTTGGCAGCTGTACACGCTGAGCCAGGATGGGGCCCTGTGCGTGTGGCAGTGTGACACCCCCCCAGAGGGCCTGCGGCTGATGGCCCCCCGAGGCTGGAAGGCAGACCTGCTGAAACGGGACGAGGATGTGGAGGACGACGCGGACAGGGAGAGAGAGACCACCGTGCGCGGGACTGCCACACCCGCCGAGGAGGAGAAGAAAGGGAAAGTGAAGTACACACGGCTGGCCAAGTGCGTCCCTGCAGCCCGTCAAGGGCACTGGGGTACGGGGGGCTTCGCGGGCCGGCCGGGAGGAGCCGCACATGCGGGGAGAAGGCCTGTTTCCGTGGGTGAGGTTCTAGAAGGCACGTGTGACCCAGGCGCCCCTGTGGACCGGGGGAAAAGGCTCTGGACAGCCACACAATTGTGGCAGGTGACCAACAGCAGTGAGGTCGGGGGAGGGCGAGGAGGGGAGGACATGACCTGTGTCTACTGTTGGGGGTCTCTGGGTTGCAAAGCAGAGGACAGGCAGGTCCCTGGAAGGCGGGTGAGGGTGGCGTGGAAGGTGGCTTGTCAAGGCATGCTCCACCTGTCCTGACTGCCTGTGGTGGGGAGGAAGAGAGAGGAGGAAAGAAGTGGAGGGGGTGGGCTCTGACCAAGTCTGCATCTCTGCTCTGGCTCTGCCCTCCGGCTTCTGTCCCCGCTGGGTGCTCCGCCACCCAGCACTGATGCTCCATGGGTGCCAGCTAGGAGTTCCCCTGGGGCCCTGAGCCCAGGGTCGTGAGGGCTGGCACAGGTAGACACGGGAGAGCAGAACAGACCTGGCAGA
>NW_004446931.1:0-949 GCF_000243295.1 Trichechus manatus latirostris | reverse complement strand
GGGATCGCCCCGAGCCCCAGGCTGTGCAGCGGCCTGTCCGAGTTCACTGTGTCTGCTCTGTCCCGCACAGCATTTCCGACCAGAGCATCTCGTCCGTCGCCGTCAACAGCACAGGGGACTGGGTGGCCTTCGGATGCTCAGGTTTGTCTTTGGGCCCAGGCCATCCCGACCCGGAGCTCCTCCTGCCCATCGCCAAACCTCGGGGCCGACCTCAGGGTGGGGGCTGGCACCCAGTGCACACAGGCCTTCGGGGAGGAGCTGGGCTGGGCCTGGGGATGGAGCCCCAGGGGCCCAACTCCTTGGCCTGGGGTGTAGGGGGACGTGTGTGCAGCACCGACCTTTAGGGTGAGCCTAGGCCACCTCGTCTCCTGTCTCAGACCTTTCTGACCTTGCCTGAGCTCGTGCACGTTGTCCATGTGACCAGAGTAGGGTAGCCGGGTGGCCGCTGTGTGGAGGGAGAGATAGTGAAGCTCCCGGGGTGGGCGCTGCTCTGAGCCGTGAGCCCCTGTTGTGCTTCCGTGAACTCTTCTGGCCTGGGGCCTCGCCCCCAGCAGGTCCGCAGGGAGTCAGGTGTGCGTGTCCCTGCCTCTGGTCCCCGTGTGCCCCGCTGGGTCTGGGACTGCAGCTGTCCTGGGCCGCGGCCCCACGTCCTTGTCAGGTGGACTCGGGCAGCTGGCCTTGCTCTGCGCTGGACGTGCAGTCCTGTTGTCACCTGGAAACGACTTGTCCCCCCGCCGGGGCACTGCTGTGCCTGGGGGGCTTGCTGGGTCTGCACCCCGGGGAGGGCTTGGGGAGCGTCCTCCCACTGCTGTGTGCCCACAGGGCTGGGCCAGCTGCTGGTGTGGGAGTGGCAGAGCGAGTCCTACGTGCTCAAGCAGCAAGGCCACTTCAACAGCATGGTGACGCTGGCCTACTCGCCCGACGGGCAGTACATCGCCACCGGCGGGGA
>NW_004446930.1:2720-3752 GCF_000243295.1 Trichechus manatus latirostris | reverse complement strand
CTGCAAGCAAGGCTGAGAAGAGGCTGTCCTTTTCTAAGAACTGTATTCTGAGTGTTCCTGAACCTGTGTTGTAATCTTTTACTTCTGTAATAAATGCGGTAACTCTGAGTATTGTCTGTGAATTCTGTGCGACCATTGCAACAAATTATCGAGCTCAGCAGAGAAGTAGAGAGCGCCATGAGAGGGACGGTTGGTGTCAGAACTGGTAAAAAGGTTGGAGGGTGGAGGCATGTTTGACCTCCACCTCATAGGGATTAGCCTTGGTATGTTGATCTTGATTCTACTTCCCCCTTGTGAAGTTAGAGGAGGTTAAGATGCCTCTGCCACATCATTTTTACAGCTGATGTCAGAAGCAGGATTTGTTGCAATGGCTTCAGACTCATGGAAGCATGGGACTCGGTAAGAGAAAGAATGAAGGGGTATGGGAGGTGAAACTCTTGATTCTTAGATGGTTACTTTGGTTGTTGTTACTTGTAACGGCTGAAAGAAGTTATGCTGCATCTGCGGGGAGAAAAGGTGCATCTGGAGTGGCCTGGGGCAAAAGCCAGGTTGATTAAACAAGATGATTGATAGAGAGGCCAGGGTCTACTGGTTTCAACCAGTTAGAGGCCCTAGGTCGTATGCATATGAAAGAGAAGATAGTCAAGGGGTGGAGAAGATGAAACTGTAATGTTTTTTTAAAAAAAGGTTATGTGCTCATTTAAATGTACTATGAATATTGAATGTTTCTCCTACCTAGTGTTGTAAAGCAGACCTAAAAATGTATGATTGAAATGAATATTGAGTATTACAGGAAACAGAGAGTGTATAACTCTGGATTCAGCCAACAGTTGATTGAATATGCTAAAGGAGAAAGTAGGATTTGCCAGAAAGAAACACAGGCTATTCATTTCAATGCAGTAACCCGACGTATACCTAAGCCCCACCCTAAACCTTCAGAGTCTAGGAAATTTGCATTTGCATTTGAAAAAACATACAGAACTAGCCAGAGCTGCATAGAGAACAGGAGATTTGCCTTTGAAGGAAGGACTC
>NW_004446930.1:0-1419 GCF_000243295.1 Trichechus manatus latirostris | reverse complement strand
TTTTATTTTATTTTTTATTGTGCTTTAACTGAAAGTTTACAATTCAAGTTAATCTCTCATACAAAAATTTCTACATACATTGTTATGTGACCCTACTTGCTCTCCCTATGCTGTGACAGCACACTCCTCCTTTCCACCTCGGATTTCCTGTGTCCATTCAACCAGCTCCTGACCATCTCTGTCTTCTCATCTCGCCTCCAGACAGGAGCTGCCAATTTAGTCTCACGTATCTACTTAAGCTAAGAAGCACACTCTTCACAAGTACCATTTTATGTTCCATAGTCCAATCTCTGTCTGAAGAGTTGGTCTTGGGAATGGTTGTAGTTTTGGGCTAACAGAGAGTCTGAGGGGGGCATGTCTTCTGGGGTCCCTCCAGTCTCAGTGAAATCATTAATTCTGGTCTTTTTACTAGAATTTGAGTTCTGCACCCCACTTTTCTCCTGCTCTGTCAAGGACTCACTGTTATGTTCCCTGTCAGGGTGGTCATTCGTGGTAGCCAGGCACCATCTAGTTCTTTGGGTCTCAGGCTGGTAAGTCTCTGGTTTATGTGGCCTTTTCTGTCTCTTGGGCTAATACTTTCCTTGTGTCTTTGGTGTTCTTCATACTCCTTTGCTCCAGGTGAGTTGGGACCCATTGATGCATCTTAGATGGTTGCTCGCTAGCTTTTAAGACCCCAGACACCACTCAGCAAAGTGGGATGCAACACATTTTCTTAATAAACTTTGTTATGCCAATTGACCTAGATGTCCCCTCAAACCATGGTCCCCAGACCCTTGCCCTTGCTACTCTGTCCTTCAAAGTGTTTGGTTGTATTCAGAAAACTTCTTAGCTTTGGTTTAGTCTAGTTGTGCTGACTTCCCCTGTGGTGTGCGTTGTCCTTCCCTTCACCTAAGATAATTCTTGTCTACTATCTAGTTAGTGAATACCCCTCTTCCTCCCTCCCCACCCTTGTAACCATCAAAGAATGTTGTCTTCTGTGTTTAAACATTTTCTTGAGTTCTTATAATAGTGGTTTTATGCAATATTTGTCCTTTGACGACTGACTAAATTCGCTCAGCATAATGCCTTCCAGATTCCTCCATGTTATGTTTCATTGATTCATAGTTGTTCTTTATCATTGCATAATATTCCACTGAGTGAGTATACCATAATTTGTTTATCCATTTGTCCAATGATGGGCACCTAGGGTGTTTCTATCTTTTTGCTATTGGGAACAGAGCTGCAATGAACATGAGTGTGCATATATCTATTCATGTGACGTCTCTTAATCTAGGATATATTCCAAGGAGTGGGATTGCTGGATCGTATGGTACTTCTATTTCTAGCTTTTTAAGGAAGTGCCAAATCGATTTCCAAAGTGGTTGTACCATTTTACATTCCCACCAACAGTGTGTAAGTGTTCCAGTCTCTCCACAACCT
>NW_004446929.1:0-3802 GCF_000243295.1 Trichechus manatus latirostris | reverse complement strand
ATGAAATAAATTAATTTAAAAAATCTATCCTTTGCCCTAAACAAGCATCTCTCATATTCTAATTTAAAATAAATGCTATACACATGATGCGTATGTGGCTGCAAAGTCATGAAGTTGCCCCAAAGCCAACAAAGAGAGTTCTGCCAAGTACCAGTTCAGCTCACTGTGACATTGAGCAGTACGAACCCTTAGATAATTTTCTGTGCTTTAGATATGGCCGAGTTTACGCAGGAGGGCAGATAGTCGAGTCACTCAAAAATCTTCTATTGAGCTGTCACTGTTTATATAGCACCTGACAAGGTATTACTAGGATTTTTTTTCCCCCAAGTTAATTTATTCTTAGCAGTTTGAAAGTAAAATATATTAGCATTTTGAAAGTAAAATCTATTAGTTAATGTGACAAAATCTTGCAAGACACATGATTTTTAAATATTTGGCCTCTACATGCACATCCATATACATTTAAACTTTTCTTCTGGTAGGCATATATATAAATTATGAAAATATTCTGCAAAATCCCATTTTCGAAAGTCTTGGATAGTGGGATATTGCACGTGTTAGTAAGGGTTGTCTGTAATGCTGGTTTGGTCCTCTTTGTGTATATTCTGAAATAGAAGTTTTTGCAGAAAAGAAAGCCACAGATATGGGTGTTTGGTTAGGAAGCCCTAACTGCACAGATCAAACCAAAAAACCAAACCCATTACCACTGAGTTAATTCTGACTCATAGCGACCCTATAGGACAGAGTAGAATTGCCTCATGAGGTTTCCACAGAGAGACTGGTGGATTCGAACTGCCAACCTTTTGGTTAGCAGCTGAGCTCTTAACCACTGCACCACCAGGACTTCTAAGTGCAGAGAGCTCCCCTGTATTCTTCATTTAAATCCTGAATGTGCTTTTCAGAAAGACAGGCTCAACACCTTGCTGGCTTCTTAAATTAACATTTTCTTTGCTTCCTGTTACCTCAGAGGAGCCTTCATCATCCACAATTGGCTCTGCTATGCACTTTGAAAGCCCCATATTTACTGCGCTCCTGAATGCCTTATAAATGGTAGCATAAACACTTAGCCTCTTAGAAGGCATTCTTTGACATATGGCCATAAAGGTTTAGAAAGTCCCCTTGCCGGTTTTGACTCAGCAATTCCTTGATTAGTAGATTTATTTCAGAGTTTTAATCTTTAGCATGCATGGTTTTATCATTTGGCTTGTCAGATTGTTTTATATGCTCATTCTGATATCAGTGTTTATTTAATATAGTGTAACAGGTTTGGATGACTGTTGTAATGTTGGCAGTTCATTTCTTGATTCGTTCATTTGTTGCATTTTTTTAAAGGCTCAAAGAGAGAGGCTGCCCTTAGTTATGTGCAAACTGTAGGTGATCGTTTTGGGCTGTTCTCATCTTTGCTATTTGAATTCAATTCAGGTCTATAACTAGTTCTAGCTAACTTCAATTAAAGCCTCAAAGTAAAGAGCCCTTCCCTGATACACATTATGATCTCCATATGGAGTAAATTTCACCTTTCCTCAAATGGCTAGTTTACTGTTTTAGTAACTGTTTTTCAAACAAGGTGCAAGCATTTCTAATATTAATTGAGGTTATATTGCACACATCTGTTTGAAGATTATTTCTGTGAGCTAGTCCCTCAATTAGTTTTTGACTGGATTTGTCTAAGGCTAAAGTGTCTGGTTTTCTGAGTTAACTGGTTATCAGTTAAAAAAAAAAAAACAGATTTTGACTAAGTAAATTTTCCCTTCAGATAGCCACTTGTTTTACTGATTTAACTAAGTGCACGTGTGTCGGCAGTGCCAACATGTATGGTGCCACCTGAAGCGATCAAGAAAATTCTAGGGTCAGTTCTGAATTCATCAATTACTCTTTTGCCCTCTCCCTTTTCCATACGAGAGAATCTTATATACAGTACTGAGGTACCTGGGAGCTTAGGAAACAATTCATTAAAATTTCACTTTACTAAAATAAAAAAGCCTGACACACAACGTGAATAACCAGCCCCTTTCTATGTTTTAACACATCGCAAAGTTCTTGCTATAAAAAAAAATGGAAGCTAGTGCATGAGTGCAAATAAAAACCAGGCGGACATTTTCCTGTTTCTTCATTAGAACACCTCATCAGGGGTGGGAAGTCTGTCCTCAGATCACATCTATTGTCACCATTTTTTTCCCCCAGATCATATCGCTTTTCTCTTGGCTCAGGGCCTGTGAGAGCTATAAACAAAGAAAAACAAATACTTACCAATTCCTCCTCCTGTTGACTGATGTCCTGTAGATAGGGGATAGTTGCCAGCTCCGCCATTGCTTGATTAATCACCTGGGACTGCTCCTTTACTCTCCGCAGCCGGCTGAGGATGCTGGCATATTGCAACTTCTCCATCACACCTGAGCATGCACGGAAACTCCCCTAGTCTCACAGTAAAAGGAAATGTTTCAGAACAAAACCGCAGAAAAAGACCTCTCCCTGGGGATTGAAGTCAAGGCTTGTCATAATATATTTACACCATTTGAAGCAATGGTATCTGGTACAAACATATTTTTCTTTCTACCATTTTAGAGACTTGTCTATACCCTTCCTTTAAATAGGTGAATATATAGAAAAGGGGGCAGGTTGCACGACCACCACTGAGATGCGTTTGCATGTTGCTCTGCATAAGGAAGCTGGGCTAGGGGAAGAGAGGAGTTGAAAATCAACCTGTGCGGGACTCTCAGTGGTGAACCCACAGGGTTGTGTCTGCATGGAAGCGGCAATTTTTTCTACATCGCCAAGACATTATAAGGGCTAAGAGTTGCCCAATCTCTTGTTTATGTGAAAGGAATCTTCCTGAAAAATGCTATGCAGATTGAATCCTGTTTACCTCAATGGCTTACATTAAAATTCCGGCTCTGTTTTATCTTTAGTTCAGATGAATTTGCCTTGCACACTTGCTCCTCTCCTTTTGGCTATATGGTGCTTTGTGCCGATCCCTAGGGCCATCCCAGCAACTGACATGATCCATCTTGAAATAGACTCTGGTGCAAATTTGTAAGGACCACAAACCGTCAGGAATGTATTGGTATTTGGGACTTTTATAAAATGGAGCCCACCATAATAAGGTGGCCCACCTATGTGTTTGTTTGCTACCACGATGGACAAAAGAGGAAGAATTTACGTTCTCTAAAAAGTTCAGTACACATCTTAGTGCTTGATAGGAAAGACAAAGTTTATTATAAAATTCTTGAGTTTATATTTAGGAAAAAGTACTGCTGACATAAGACGATATATAAAGTTTAAAAGAAAAGCCTCGGGTTTCTGCTGCGTTTAGGGGGTGATGAGGACGTCATAGGAGGACTTAGTTTGGCAATAGCATACACATCCTGGTGATCAGAAGAGGAAGATCAGGTGCCCAGCACCCCTTCATGGCAGTGTTTCCTCAGGACCACCTGTATCAAAATTGCTAGGCTTGTTTGTTAAATAGGCAGAGTCCTGGGCCTGGCTCAATGAATCAGAATCTCTTGATACGTAGCCCTAGATATATAAATATTTTTTTCTTTTTTTAAAATATTTTATTGTACTTCAGGTGAAGGCTTACAGAACAAATAGTTTCTCATGAAAAAGTAGTACACATGTTGTTTTATGACATTGGTTAACAACCCCACAACATATCAACCCTCTAATTTCTCAACCTTTTTTTTTTTGGTGAAAATACATATAGGCAAAGATACACCGTTGCAAAAATTTCTACATACACAGTTCAGTGACATTGACTACGCTCTTCCAATTGTGCTGTTATTCTCACTTAAGATGAAGGCTT
>NW_004446928.1:2799-3750 GCF_000243295.1 Trichechus manatus latirostris | reverse complement strand
ATTTTTCCATATTTTCTATCATACAAATGTATCATTTTTAAACTCAGAGAAAATAATTTTTGGAAAGCATTTTCATAATGGATCTGATGACCATATATTACTTTGAATCATATGAAATTATTGCTATTTGACTATTTTCAATCTACAAAGAAGCAATATCATGTTTCAATCTAATGCGTTCATTTAGTCCGTAAGTCTCCTGTCTTCCCATTAAGAATCGCCTGTTACCTATCACATATCCCTATATTAGCAATTTTCCCTTTCTTGATTTCTTTTTCTCTTCAACACTACTCTTGATGGTTTGTAATTAAATTATTTTAACTTAATTTTACATAACAATAGTGAGAAGGACTATAAAATATGATTCATTTGATCCTATCCCCTCCTCCTTGGGAACAATTATGGTATAACACCAAAGTAGAATTCCTCTGCTTGTAAATAAGTGATGGAAGAGAGGAAGGAAATTGCCTGGTTGGAGGATTGCTTTACAACATGCCAGGCCGAAGTCAAGATACCACCTTAATTGCAGTGCAGTAGTAACTCTGCACATTAAGGGGAATGCAGAAAGAAAGAAGGATGTAAGAAGAAAAAGAAGGAAGAAAAGGAAGAAAAAAATGAGGCAGGGAGGGAGAGAGGTGTCCAAGTTTATTTTAACGCTACCTGTCTTTCTGCATTTGATGTCAGGAATCATACTTCAGATTAACTTGGAACTCAAAAAAAAGAAAAAGAGAGAACTCAAGAAAGAAGGGTTGAATTATAAGGCTACTGGAGAAAGTCTTTGAAGGATTAGTCACAAATTAATGGGCACCTCCAGGTCCCCTTCATTCAGACCTATTAGCTATGAAGGATGAGCTTTACTTCCTTAATGAAAAGAAGCACTCCACACATGAGTCTAGAAGTACAAAATTTATATAAATCCTCAATGAGAAACTAGAAGCAAACATTTTAATA
>NW_004446928.1:0-915 GCF_000243295.1 Trichechus manatus latirostris | reverse complement strand
AATGATACTTACACAATCACATTGCAAAATATTCAGGGTCTTAGCTTTAAATAGGATGCTGATTACTCCCTCGCTCTCTCTCTGCTCTCTAGTTCCAACATGTGAACATTGCTACCGGCTGATCATTACCTTGATCCCATTATGATGTATAGAAACACAAGTAGGAACTCATAACACTGGGAAAAAGAGATGTACAATGTGTTGTGTAGAAGTACCTTTCCCAGTGACCATAGACCACATACTTAATGGCCTTTATACAATTATGGAAGAGCCATAGTATTCTTCAATCTTTTAGGTCAATGAATTATTCAATTTGTATTCATTATAATTATTCATTAATTTATTCAATAAATATTTATCAAGATATGAATGAGGGTGAAATTATGACATCCACAGATAAACAAAAACTGCAAGAATTCATATCCACTAGACTACCCCAAACAAGAAATACTAAAGGGAATCCTTCAGATGGGAAAGAAAGGACATTAGAAAGTAACTCGAAGCTGCATGTAGAAACAAAGAGCTCCAGGAAAGATAATTGCATAGGCAACAATAAGGGCAAATTTTAAAGTATATTTGCTTGATAACTCTAGTTGTTACATCCTTCCTGCTTCATAACAACAAATGCATAAAAATAAGCATAATTTCATGTTATAGGACACTTGATATGTTGTTGTTGTTAGGTGCTGTCGAGGGGGTTCTGGCTCATAGAGATCCTATGTACAACAGAACAAAACACTGCCTGGTCCTGCACCATCCTCACAGTCATTGTTATGCTTGAGCTAATTGTTGCATAAAGATGTAACTGGGATAACAGTAACATAAATGGGAGAGGAAATGTATGAGTATAGAGTTTCTGTATGTTACTGAAGTAAAGGTGGTATCAATTTAATCCAGGTTGTTATAACAGCAAGT
>NW_004446927.1:2510-3805 GCF_000243295.1 Trichechus manatus latirostris | reverse complement strand
GACAGACCCACAGGACAAAATGAGACTAAAGGGGCACACCAGCCCAGAGGCAAGGACTAGAAGGTAGGAGAGAACAAGAAAACCGGTAATAGGGAACCCGAGGTCAAGAAGGGAGAGTACTGATATGTCATGGAGTTGTTAACCAATGCCATAAAACAATATATGTACTAACTGTTTAACCAAAAGCTAGTTTGTTCTGTAAACCTTCATCTAAAGTTCAATTAAAAAAAAAAAAAAGAAAGAAAATGGAAGGAATACACAGAGTCAACTATACTGAAAAGAATTGGTTGATGTTCAACCATTTCAGGAGGTAGCATATGATCAGGAACCAATGGCACCAAAGGAAAAAGTCCATACTGCACTGAAGACATTGGCAAAAAACAAGTCTCCAGGAATTGAGAGAATATCAACTGATATGTTTCAACAAACAGATGCAGCACTCCTCTATGCCAAGAAATTTGGAAGGCAGCTACCTGGCCAACTGACTGGAAGAGATCCATATTTATGCCTATTCCAAAGAAAGGTGATCCAACAGAATTTGGAAATTACTGAACAATATCATTAATATCACACACAAATAAAATTTTGCTGAAGATCATTCAAAAGTGGTTGCAGCAGTACATCGACAAGGAACTGCCAGAAATTCAAGCTAGATTCAGAAGAGGACGTAGAACAAGGGATATCACTGCTGATGTCAGATGGATCCTGATTGAAAGCAGAGAATACCAGAAAGGTGTTACCTATGTTTTACTGACTGTGCAAAAGCATTTGACCTTGTGGATCACAACAAATTATGTATAAGATTCTGAAGAATGGGAATTCCAGAACACTTAATTGTGTTCATGAGGAACGTGTACATAGATCAAGAGGCAGTCCTTCAAACAGAACAAAGGGATACTGCCTAGCTTAAAGTCAGGAAAGGTGTGTGTCAGGGTTGTATCTTTTCACCATACTTAATCTGTATGCTGAGCATATATTCCAAGAAGCTGCAGTGTATGAAGAAGAACAGGGCATCAGGACAGGAGGAAGACTCATTAACAACCTGCATTATGCAGATGACACAACCTTGCTTGCTGAAAGTGAAGAGGACTTGAAGCACTTATGATTGTCTTGGTCATCTAGTGCTGCTCTAAGAGAAATACCACAAGTGGATGGCTTCAACAAAGAGAAGTTTATTCTCTCACAGCCCAGTAGGCTACAAGTCCGAATTCAGGGCATCAGCTCCAGGAGAAGGCTTTCTCTCTCTGTCGGCTCTGGAGGAAGGTCCTTGTGAAGCATCAGTCTTCCCTTGGTCT
>NW_004446927.1:0-998 GCF_000243295.1 Trichechus manatus latirostris | reverse complement strand
AAGTTCTATATCTTTTATTGATATTCTCATTTTGTTCATGCATCATTTTCCTAATTTCCATTTGTTCTCTGTTCATGGTTTTCTTTAGCTTATTGAGCATATTTAAGATAGTTGATTTAACATCTTTGACAGTAATTCCAGTGGACCTCACCAGATGGAATACACAGGATTCAAATTGACTACATTTGTGGAAAGAGACAATGGAGAAGCTCAATATCATCAGGCAGAACAAGGCCAGGGGCCGACTGTGGAATAGACCATCAGTTGCTTATGTGCAAGTTTAAGCTGATGCTGGAGAAAATTAGAGCAAGTCCACAAGAGCCAAAGTAAAACCTTGAGTATATCCCACCTGAATTTAGAGACCATCTCAAGAATAGATTTGATGCACTGAACACTAATCACCGAAGACCAGATGAGTTGTGGAATGACATCAATGACATCATACATGAAGAAAGCAAAAGGTCATTAAAAAAGGCAGGAAAGAAAGAAAAGACCAAAATGGATGTCAGAAGAGACTCTGAAACTTACTCGACTAGCTAAAGGATATGGAAGAAATGATGACATAAAAGAACTGAACAGAAGATTTCAAACGGTGGCTCAAGAAGACAAAGTAAAGTATTATAATGAAATATGCAAAGACTTGGAGTTAGAACACCAAAAGGGAAGACCACACTCAGCATTTCTCAAGCTGAAAGAACTGAAGAAAAAATTCAAGCCTCAAGTTGCAATATTGAAGGATTCTACAGGGAAAATATTGAACGATGCAGGAAGCATCAAAAGAAGATGGAAGGAATACACCAGGAGAAGCCACTGCTGCAAGAGGCTCGAACCTGGGGCAGTTGTCTGTACCAGTCCTCAGGGCACCGCCAGACAACTCAAGTGTGCAAACTGTGCAGCCCCAAATCTTTGTAATACAGGTCCCACTGCCTGCCCAGGCACCAGCCGGCTGCTGTAGGAATGTAGCAGCTCTCACCACCCTACAGTGGGGCTAAGGAATG
>NW_004446926.1:3015-3805 GCF_000243295.1 Trichechus manatus latirostris | reverse complement strand
TGCCTTCAGTTCAGCTTGGACTTCTTCCTTCATTACCACTGGTTCCTGATCATATGATACCTCCTGAAATTGTTGAACATCAACCAATTCTTTTTGGTATAGTGCCTCTGTGTATTCCTTATTTAGTCTTAGGATTTTTTTTATATTTTGATGTTACTGAATATAGATTTTTCTATTCATTACAATTTTTCCTTAATTCTTACTAGTAGAGAGGAAAGCTGTCACCTTTCATGCATTTATCTTGTATTCAGTAATGATTTTAAACTATCTTATTAGTTCCAAGAGATTTTCAGTTGATTATTTTGGATTTTCTATGCTGACAACCATATAGATTGAAAACAAGGAGTTTGTCATTAACTTTCTAATATTTATACTTCTTGTTTTTTCATTGTTTTATTTAATTTTGCTCGGACCTCCAGTACAATGCTGAATGGTAGCACAGAAAGCACATGCTCTTGCCTCTCTCCAGATTTTAAAGCAAATGTTTTTGCCGACTCAACATTGAAGATTTTTGGTATCCTCACTTTGTTAGGATAACAAAGTTTCCATCTTTAGCTTTCTAAGTTTATTTAAAAAATGATGAATGTTTTTGAATTTTATGAAGTGTTTTCCTTGATCTGTTGAGATAATTAGATGGTTTTCTCCTTTAATGAACCATTAGTGTGATGAATTACCTTAACACGTATTCTAATATTGGAACAGCTTACACTTGATATATTAGCTTCTATTCAGTGATGGATTTATTTTGCTAATATTTTGTTTAGAATTTCTGCATCTATGTTCAAGAGTG
>NW_004446926.1:0-802 GCF_000243295.1 Trichechus manatus latirostris | reverse complement strand
GGCAGGTCAGAAAGTAAGGGGGTCGTGTGGACTCCCGAGCTGCAGCTGACATCCTCAAGGAGGAGTGGTAAATGAGCTCTGAATGTGTGGCCAGCAGGTCAGAAAGTTAGGGTCCTGTGGATTCCCAAACTTGCGGCTGGCTTCTGCCTATTTAGCAGTCTGAAGGACGGTGTCCTTTTAACTTGTGAGCCCTGACCTAGCTCCAGCGTGGTTAGGGTCAGAGAGAGAGAGTGCCGCAGGGGCAGCTGGTGACAAGGATGGGGAAGTGGGAACGTGAGGACTGGATCAATCTCCACATTTTGGGGATTGGATTCACGCTGTTCCTTACCGTGCGCAATTATTAATGAGATAGTTTACATTCTTTTTAAATACTAAGTCTTTGAGATACAATGTGTAATTTACACTTATGGCACATCTCAATCCAGACCAGTCACACTGCAGATGCTCAAGAGCCACATGTGGTTAGTAGCTGTGGTGGTGGACAGTACAGGGAGGAGAGAAAGACTGTAACCAGATGAATCCATGACAGTGTAGTGAGAGCCGTGATTTAGGCACGAACATGGGGCTGCAAGACCCAGGCAAGAGAACTGACTAACATCTCAGTGGGTCTGAGGGTGACTTGTCTGAGGCGGCAGTGATCAAACCCGATTTGAACATGAGTAGGTGCTCACCAGCAAGAAAGCTCGTAACCCTTTGGGGGAACATCTAGCTCAATTGTCATAACACAGTTTATAAAGAAAATGTTCTACATTCTATTTCTACATTTTACCTTGGTGAGTAGCATCTGGGGTCTTAAAAGCCT
>NW_004446925.1:2894-3807 GCF_000243295.1 Trichechus manatus latirostris | reverse complement strand
CAATAGTTATTATATTTATTTATTTTATGTTTGCTTACTGTGTCCTAGCTTCTTGTTTCGTTTTGTTTTGATATGCCCAAACAGGCTGCTAGTGTGAGCTAGTTTGACAATTGATTCCTTTGAAGCTTTAACGTTCTGTCACCAGGTGGTTAGATCTGTTACTAAGTATATGAGCCCAGGAGTCCATTTACTTTTCTTGCGTGGATTCAGTTAGTCGGTCACCAAGTGTGTGGTGTAGGCTGTCACCTACAGTCCTAGACAAGCATGGGTGATTGGTGTAGGCACAGGTATCTGGCTGCAGTAGGGATCATGCACTGAGCAAGGCAGGGGGCTGACGGCTGCCCCGGAGTGTCTGGGAGGAAAGAATGTCCCTGTTCCCTAGAGTGCATAGGTGGGTAGGATTTGCAGCCAGACTATGAGCACCCAATGCTGTTGGCTGTAAGGACTGGGGTGCACCACTTATTCTCGGACCCCTGTGGCAGGTGGCCAGGTGGCGTGGGCGGAGCCACCAATCCTCAGGCCCCTGATGTGCGTAGGTGAGGACCCTGCTTAATGGGCAGTGTCAAATGTCACGAACCTGCCACTTCACAGCTGAGAAACAGTTGAAGTTAGACTTCAGGTATATATGCTGTTGTACTGTGGTAATGAGGGCCTATACTGTTGAAATGGGCCCACACAAGTCTATGCAGGGGTGAAAGGCACTCGAAGTCCGTGGACCCTCTATACCTGTGCCTAGGCAAAGGAGCTGTGCCTACCCTGATTTCCTGGCTTAGGGGAGCTGGCAGATTATTTTTTCCCTGTTTGTTAATTTGTTCCCTCTCCAAAGCTGAGAGAATGGCTCAGGGCACGTGATGGATCCTACTTCCAGCCCAGGGGACTCGACCATCACTGAAGCCATCCTGGACCCAGTGCA
>NW_004446925.1:0-901 GCF_000243295.1 Trichechus manatus latirostris | reverse complement strand
AAAAACAAAAACAAAATGGGCGAAGGATTGGAGTAGACATTTCTCCAAAGAAGATATATAAATGGCCAATAAACACATGAAAAGATGCTCAAAACTATTAGCCATTGGAGAAATGCAAATCAAAACCACAATGAGATACTTCACACCCACTAGGATGGCTATGGAGCCCTGGTGGCATAGCGGTTAAGAGCTTGGCTGCTAACCAAAAGTTGGCAGTTCAAATCTACCAGCCGCTCCTTGGAAACCCTTTGAGGCAGTTCTACTCTGTCCTGTAGGGTTGCTATGAGTTTGAACTGACTCGACAGTACATAACAACAAAAAAAGGATGGCTATAATTAAAAGGACAGATAATAACAAGTGCTGGTGAGGATACGAAAAATTGGAAGTTTCATATATTGATAGTAGGAATGTAAAATGGTACAGTTGCTTTGGAAAACAGTTTGGCAGTTCCTCAAAATGTTAAACATAGAGTTACTATATGACTCAGCAATTCCATTCCTAGGTATATAGCCAAGAAAAATAAAAATTTACATCCATGCAAAAACATGTACATGAATGCTTACAGCAACATTATTTACAATAGGCAAAAAGTGGAAACAATCCAAATGTCTATCAACTGATGAATGAACAACTAAAACGTAGTAAATCCATACAATGGAATATTATTTGGCAATAAAAAGGAATAAAGTACTGATACATGCCTCACAGAGGCAGTGCTGGTTCAGTGATAGAGGAGCCCTGGTGGCACACTGGTTAAGCACTTGGCTGCTAACTGAAAGATTAGCAATTCAAACCCACCAGCTGCTCTGCAGGAGAAAGATGTGGCAGTCTGCTTCTGTAAAGATCATAGCCTTGGACCCTGAGACCAGAAGAACTAGATGGTGCCTGGCTATCACTACCA
>NW_004446924.1:2400-3808 GCF_000243295.1 Trichechus manatus latirostris | reverse complement strand
AGCTGGTTGAATGGACATGGGAAATCGGGTGGAAAGGAGGAGTGTGCTGTCACAGTATAGGGAGAGCAATTAGGGTCACATAACAACGTATGTATGAATTTTTGTATGAGAAACTAGAAATGTAAACTTTCACTTAAACTACAGTAATAAACAAAGAAAAATAAAACTAATTTTTTGGAATTCATCACAGCACTCCATCCATACATCATTTGTTCTTGATCTTAGCCCTTTCTAAAATGTCTTTTACCATACTCGCATCCCTGTTTTTGACTGACAGGACCTATACAACCTGATTAGTCTCAGGTTTCAACATCTTCCAGGAAATGGGGAAAGCAATCTCATGTAAATGTTTCTTACTTCTGGAAAAATCTGTGCCTGAATCAATTTACGTATACTACCCAGAATCCTCCTTAGAAGTGAAGATGGTGAGACTTTGTCTCACATACTTTAGACATGTTATCAAGAGAGACCAGTCTCTGGAGAAGGACATCATGCTTGGTAAGATAGAAAGGGTCAGTGAAAAAGAGGAAGACCCTCAACAAGATGTATTGATGCACTGGCTGCTACAGTGGGCCCAAACATAGCAATGTGAGGATGGCAAAGGACTGGGCAGTGTTTTGTTCTGGTGTACATAGGGTCACTATCAGTCGGAACTGACTCAATGTCACATAAAAACAACAGTTTTTCGTGAGAAAAGGGGGAATGTTATTCACTGAAACAGAATCACAGAGCCCAGAGTATGATAAAAATCATGACTATAAAATGATCTTCCCCATGTGTGAAGATAGAAAGATATCCAATTGCCCTGTATGGTTTGTTCTTAAAGTTGCTCGTAGTGATTTATTCAATTTCAACTCTTTTGTAAGTTTTTCCAAAGAAAGATAAGGCCAAATTACCTGCTAGTGCCTAATCTTTCAGAACGAACTTGAGAGAACAATTTGGGGGCAGTTTTCTGCTTGATGATATTATGGTGCATTCACCATTTTACAATGGTGAGATGATTGTCATTTAAGGGATCCATCCTAACTGCACAATGGTTTCTGATTAGGATAAGACTACAGTTGTTGCTGATTAGAGTAATGACGCACTGTGGTTGGCTGTTAATGCCCCATATCTGCTTAGAAGAAGGTGGCACCTGTAAAAATCAATAATGCATGAGTTGCGAAAGCTTTGAGATAGCATTTCTGTTAAGTCCAGCAGGAAAGACAGAATCAAACTTTCTGTCACCGAGTTTGTTTCATTCATATCGAAGAGTTTATATTGAACGCCTGTTTTGTGCTTTTCGCTATGTCAGCTGTTGCGGATTAGACAAGAGCAATATAAAGCATTATTCCTACCCTCAAGTAGTTTATCATCTCATTGGATGAGACAAGACATGTAAACATAAACAATTAAAAGGCGGTATGTG
>NW_004446924.1:0-1217 GCF_000243295.1 Trichechus manatus latirostris | reverse complement strand
TTCATGTTTTCATCCATCCATTCATTCTCATTTATTGAGTACCTCTAAGTGGCAGCAGCCAAGTATACAAAGATTAATAAGACGTGGCTCCTGGCCTTAAGGGGTTTACAATCCAGTGGAGTAAACAGAAAATTAACAAATGTAATTTGTGATGGAAACAGAAAGGAGAGCCAACCGAACCAGATTTAGAGGTCAGATAATGTTCTCAGAATTGAGCTGAGTTTGGAAGTCTTCTGTTAGCTCGGTAAAGTGTCCAAGGGTCACAGCAGATTAAGTATCATATGACTTCAGTTATGTAGTTAAGTTCATATGATATTAGAAAAATTTGTCTTTTTAAATTGCACCTTACTCTAATATGCTATACCAAAACCAAAATTCCACTGTTGTTGAATTGATTTTCACTCAATAGTGACCCTATACGACAGGATACAACTGCCCCATAGGGTTTCCGAGGCTATAAATCTTTATGGAAGCAGACTGCCACATCTTTCTTCCCCAGAGGGGCTGGTGGGTTGAAACTGTCGAACTTTCGGTTAGCAGCCAAGCGCTTTAACCAGTGTGCCACCAGGGCTCCTTATGTACTATACAAATGTTGCTAAAACATAGTAATGATAAAAGATTCAAAAAAGAAAATTTCCAGAGAAAAAACGATTCATTTAGCCATCGATAGTATGGCTGTGTCACATGTATTTGAAAGAACAATTTTCTCTGTAATAATCTAAATTTCCAGCCAAGATGCTATCATGTTAAATAGTCCTGGCCACTTGGAAGGTTTCTGAAAGACTGAAAACTATCTCTACTGATATGTGGGTCCTTGAATATTTAGTTAATTCATCTGGTTGACTTTTTTTCTTTTTTTTTTTTGAGTGGGGAGGCCTATTTGAATTATTAAGTTTTGGTGATCATCTGAAATAGCTATATGAAGTGTATTCTCTGTTATTGGGGGATTTTAATGTGTCTGGGGGGCTGTAAACATGTAACAGACTTCTTAATTGTGTGACAAAACCCTTAATGTACCCCCTTTTTTTCATCTATTAAGTGGGGGAAGATAGTACCCTCTCTTCTTACTTCACAGGGCATTAGTGAGGACCAAAACAGCCACGTGTGTGGAAGCCCTTCATAAACTAACAACTTTTGTAGCATCCTGATTTTGTGTCAGGAATACCAAATTAAGCCCTCTCTGCAAAGTTCCAACCTTTTAAATTATTCCATGGTGC
>NW_004446923.1:0-3756 GCF_000243295.1 Trichechus manatus latirostris | reverse complement strand
GTAGAATTCTCCAGGGAAGCCATCTGGGCCAGGGCGTCTTTTCTTGTTGGGAGTTTTTTTTAAATTACCTTTCCAAACTCTTCCCTTGTTATGGGTCTGTTCAGATTTTCAACATCATTTTGTGTTAGTTTGGGTAGGTAGTGTGTTTCTGTAAATCTGTTCATTTCTTCTAGATTTTCAAATTTGTTGGAGTATAGTTTTTCACAGTACTCTGTTATGATCCTTTTTATTTCAGTTGGGTCTGTTGTAATATCCCCCATTTCATTTCTTATTTTGGTTATTTGCATCCTCTCCTGTTTTTCTTTCATCAGTTTGGCCAGTGGTTTGTCGATCCTTTCACAAAGCACCCACATTTGGTTTTGTTGATTCTTTCTATTGTTTTTCTATTCCCTATTTCATTTATTTCTGCTGTCATCTTTATTATTTCCTTTCTTCTGGTGGCTGTGGGCTTCTTTTGCTGTTCTCTATTTGTATGAGTTGTGTAGCTAATGTTTTGATATTGTCGCTTTCTTCTTTTTTGATGTGTGCACCTATTGCTATAAATTGACCTTAGAAAGCTGCCTTTGCTGTGTTCCAAAGGTTTTGGTATGATGTCTTTTCATTCTCGTTTGATTCTAGGAATTTTTTGATTCCATCTCTCATTTCTTCTATTACCCAGTGGTTTGTAAGCAGGGTGTTATTCAGTTTCCATGTAATTGATTTTTTTTTTTCCTTGCTCTTCCTGTTGTTAATTTCTACTTTGATGGCAGTGTTATCAGAGAAGATACTTTGTATTATCTCAATGTTTTGCATTTTGTTGAGGGCTGCTTTGTGGCCTAAGATGTGGTCTATTCTGGAGAACATTCCATGTGGGTTGGAAAAGAATATACACTTTTCACCTGTTGGATGGAGTGTTCTATATATGTCTATGAGGTCAAGTTGGCTAATTGTGGTTTTAGATCTTGTGTGTCTTTGTTGAGTTTCTTTCTAGATGTTCTGTCCTTTACCGAAAGTGGTGTGTTGAAGTCTCCTACTATTATTTTGGATCTGTCAATTTCTCTTTTCAGTGCTGTTAGAGTTTGTTTTATGTTTTGGAGCACTGTCATTAGGTACATAGAAATTTTTTATGGTTATGTCTTCATGATGGATCGTCCCTTTAATCATTATATAGTGCTCTTCTTTGTCTTTTATGGTGGATTTTGTTTTAAAGTCTATTTTATCTGAGATTAGTATTGCCTCTCCTGCTCTCTTTTGGTAGCTGTTTGCTTAGTATAATTTTTTCTGTCCTTTGATTTTTAATAAATTTACGTCTTTGTTTCTAAGATGTGTCTCTTGTAGACAGCATATTGATGGCTCCTGTTTTTTTATCCATTCTGTCACTCTTTGTCACAAGAGGTAATTTCTCATCCTTTCTTTGCGATCTTTCTGGTGACTGTTCCTGTGAACCCTATTCCTTCCTTTTTGAATGCTTGGCCTCCTTTTTACAAACACTTAGATAATGGCTCTTCCTTGCTACACAGATGATCTGGAACCAGAAGTAAGATACTAGTTTGAATTAAGATCTTTGAATTCTCTTATTTGCTCTATAAAATGGGACTAGTATTATTATTAACCTTGTTGGTTTATTTTCAAAGGAAGGAAACTTCCAGCCCCAGTCTTAGATGGGTTTGAATCTTAATCACCAAAGAGAGGTTTATTTAGTTTCTGTGGAATAGACTGCAGTTTGTGTTCTGAGTTCATTAAACTTCTTAATTTCATTTGGAAGCCTGAAGGCTGAATGAAACCAAACCAAACCTATTGCTGTCGAGTGGATTCTGACTCATAGTGGCTCTATAAGACAAAGTAGATCTGTCCCTTAAAGTTTCCAAGGAGCGGCTAGTGGATTCGAACTGCTGACTTTTTGGTTAGTCGCCAAGCTCCACTGCACCACCAGGTCTCTGAAGGCTGAATGGCCATCATTTAATAGCAAATGTTTTGAGCAGGCTATTGTATTATTGTTGTTAGCTGCTGTGGAGTTGACCCCTTATTTATGGTGACCCCATGCACAGCAGAATACAATGCTACTTGATCTTGAGCCGTCTCTATGATCAGTTGTGGATGGGACAGTTGTGATCCACAGGGTTTTCACACTGGGTGAAGAACTAGTTTTTGCTGAAGAAGCTAGGTGTTTCTACCAATTTCTTTAAATTACAAAATATTTCTCATTTGCTATACATATGTATGTAGAAGTTACAAAGAAAAATAACATGAATATACGGTTTAAGAAAAAATTTATTACCAATACAGTTGAAATCTCCTATATGCCTCTCCCTGTGTCTTAGTTGGGTTCCCTAGAGGAGCAAAACTAGTGAGATGTATATGTGTGTGTATATATATATATATATATATACGTATATATATATATATATATATACACACACATATACATCTCACTAGTTTTGCTCCTCTAGGGAACCCAACTAAGACACAGGGAGAGGCATATAGGAGATTTCAACTGTATTGGTAATAAATTTTTTCTTAAACCGTATATTCATGTTATTTTTCTTTGTAACTTCTACATACATATGTATAGCAAATGAGAAATATTTTGTAATTTAAAGAAATTGGTAGAAACACCTAGCTTCTTCAGCAAAAACTAGTTCTTCACCCAGTGTGAAAACCCTGTGGATCACAACTGTCCCATCCACAACTGATCATAGAGACGGCTCAAGATCAAGTAGCATTGTATTCTGCTGTGCATGGGGTCACCATAAATAAGGGGTCAACTCCACAGCAGCTAACAACAATAATACAATAGCCTGCTCAAAACATTTGCTATTAAATGATGGCCATTCAGCCTTCAGAGACCTGGTGGTGCAGTGGAGCTTGGCGACTAACCAAAAAGTCAGCAGTTCGAATCCACTAGCCGCTCCTTGGAAACTTTAAGGGACAGATCTACTTTGTCTTATAGAGCCACTATGAGTCAGAATCCACTCGACAGCAATAGGTTTGGTTTGGTTTCATTCAGCCTTCAGGCTTCCAAATGAAATTAAGAAGTTTAATGAACTCAGAACACAAACTGCAGTCTATTCCACAGAAACTAAATAAACCTCTCTTTGGTGATTAAGATTCAAACCCATCTAAGACTGGGGCTGGAAGTTTCCTTCCTTTGAAAATAAACCAACAAGGTTAATAATAATACTAGTCCCATTTTATAGAGCAAATAAGAGAATTCAAAGATCTTAATTCAAACTAGTATCTTACTTCTGGTTCCAGATCATCTGTGTAGCAAGGAAGAGCCATTATCTAAGTGTTTGTAAAAAGGAGGCCAAGCATTCAAAAAGGAAGGAATAGGGTTCACAGGAACAGTCACCAGAAAGATCGCAAAGAAAGGATGAGAAATTACCTCTTGTGACAAAGAGTGACAGAATGGATAAAAAAACAGGAGCCATCAATATGCTGTCTACAAGAGACACATCTTAGAAACAAAGACGTAAATTTATTAAAAATCAAAGGACAGAAAAAATTATACTAAGCAAACAGCTACCAAAAGAGAGCAGGAGAGGCAATACTAATCTCAGATAAAATAGACTTTAAAACAAAATCCACCATAAAAGACAAAGAAGAGCACTATATAATGATTAAAGGGACGATCCATCATGAAGACATAACCATAAAAAATTTCTATGTACCTAATGACAGTGCTCCAAAACATAAAACAAACTCTAACAGCACTGAAAAGAGAAATTGACAGATCCAAAATAATAGTAGGAGACTTCAACACACCACTTTCGGTAA
>NW_004446922.1:2390-3810 GCF_000243295.1 Trichechus manatus latirostris | reverse complement strand
AAAGAGGGAGGAGATTGTGATGTATGGAGCTAAGATGGGTGTGGGAAAGAGGAGTGAGAGGAGAGAGGAGCAGGAGCCAAAAACATACACACACACAAACAAACAAACAAAAAAAGAGTGCTAAGGGAGCTTGTTGTTGGAGTGGAGAGATGAGGGACTGAGAAATGGAGGGAAAAAATAAAAATGGTAGAAGAAAAAAATGAATAAATAAAAATTAGAGGGGGAAAAAAAAAAGAAAAGCCTTCAGGGATCCCACCAGTGCGGCTACTAGGAGTGGAGAAGTTGCTCTGAGGCTGTGAAGTGCAGCCTGGCTAGAAGGGGCAGTGGTGATACACAATGCCAGGTATTCAGGAGACAGGGAGAGAAGGTAAGTATACAGAGACGAGAGACTGGAAATTAAGAAAGACAAAAAGGGAAAAAGAGAGAGAAGAAAACCAAACAAAGAAACAAAGAAACAAAAAGACACGAGAAAAGAAATGCCCCCAGGCATGTCACTATGTGTCAGCATAGTGTAAGGGAATAGCTCCCAAGCCACGCAGTACTGCCTGGCTAGAAGGGGCTCCCAAGCTTAGAAAAGAAAAAGAAAACAAACAAACAAACAAATCAAAACAGAACAAATCAGAACAAACAAATCAAAACGGAATAAATCAGAACAAACAAACGAGAAAAGTCCTAGGGGTCCCACCAGTGTGGTGGCACGGGATGGGAAACATTTTCACAGTCAAGCAGTATTTTGCAACCTTTCAGGAAGAAACAAAGATGGCACACAGAGCCAGGTATTTGAGAGAAAAGAAGGGGAGGTGGTGAGAGGTAAGGAAGAAATCTAAAGTAGCAGAAAAAAGCAACACCAGCAGCCAACAAATGGTACTCAGGGAGCTGGGCAATGCAGGTGGGTGGAATCCAAGCAACACGGGGATGAAGCCAGAGCTTTCTGGCCTGGAGACTGTGGCCACAGGAAGCAGAGGAGGCCGAGTGGAGGTGAAGAAGTGTGGGGGATAGGAAAGTATATATTGCTGGTCACCAGTTGTTATGTCTCCTGCTGGAAACTCTGTGAAGCTGCTTTCTCGTACCAACTGTTTGCTGATCTCCGATAGGAGTCCAAGATGGGGAATCCATGCTGCGTTAGCTGATAGGGGACCATTGTATGTATTTCTCCTCACTCTGTTCTCTGTCAGTTTCTTATTCCATTCAGTGCTTGGCTGAGATCTTTATCTCTTCATTTGTTGCTTAGAGTTTCAAGATAGACATGTCTCTGTTTGACTTAGTTTTTTGGATCTTTGCTGTGGATGGACAGCATGGTGCTTCTGTCTATAGCACCATGTTGCCCCTAAAGTCATTTTCATGTGACTTTTATGTTATATCCAGACTATGATGTCCTTTATGTTTATTCCTCTAAAAAAGACTAATTGTGTTTTCTCCT
>NW_004446922.1:0-1244 GCF_000243295.1 Trichechus manatus latirostris | reverse complement strand
CATTTTTGTGATTATATTCATAATTCAAAAGTATCCTTGCCCTTGACAGAGGTACTTGCAAGGGTGCTTTTTATAAAAATAGTTTTGTATTTTTAGGTGAGTCATTCAATGGACCTCTGAAATTAAATTTTGAAATTCTTGACTTCTATATCTTTCTGAACTTTTCCCAATCATTTTAAAATGCAGTTGTGCCTTGTAACTCTGGAGAATGAAATGAAAGGTTCTGGAATCTTTAGGAATCAGAATATGAATTTATCTCAAGCTTTACCTATTTACTTATTTTCTGGGAAATTCATGATAGTCACAGATTTTGTGGTGCTCTATTGTCAATACATACATCCATATACATATATATATACACACACGCACACACAATCACGTACATGTACATACACACACATATTGTAAATTGCCAAACTATTCTATGTATAAGAGTTGTAATTGCTGTGTACTTCAAACATTTCTTATATTTTCCCACCTGGCACACAGAGACTTTAATAAATTTTTAAACTTAATGGGAAATGCCTACATTTGGAAGGTCTGAAAATTAGTTGCCACTCAAAATTATAATCCATTCCTTTGTGCCATTAAGGAAACAATGCACTGTAAAATCCTAGTAAAGTTGCTAAAGTAATTGCCTGGATGGAAACCATAATTTATAAGTACGGCGGCACTTTTGCTATTTAATTAAATTGTGACAGTAATATCATGACTTTTTTTTCTAAAAATAATTTTAGGGAAATATTTTTTATATTAAGTAGAACACTGCACTTAAATTTTAACACATTTTGGAAGTGTTGGAAAAGTTTGATAATGTTTTCAAGTGTTCTTATTTCATTGAAAAACTTGTCTGTCATTCAAAGAAAATCTCTTTTTAATAGACCTCCATTTCTATTGTAACTGCATTTTAAGTACATTAAATCTGGCAATAATATAAAGTGACTAGCTACCAGAACATCTGTTTCAAAAGAGTATAATCTCCTATGCTTTTCTCCCCTAATAATCTTAGTCTCTATGTATTTTGTTTTTTCTCCGTGTATGAATGTGCTAAACAATAGACTGCCTGTGGTTCTCTCAAAAAATAAAATGCAAAGAGTCAGCCAACAATGTAAGCAATAAATTAAAATCCATCCAACAGTATAAAAACCAGAGGAAATCGTTGAGCAGACTGTTGGGTAAAATGGGAGAAATCTTAAAAATGAAAATACATGTGAAAGTGAGAGAAATATAGTTATTTTAGAATC
>NW_004446921.1:2692-3752 GCF_000243295.1 Trichechus manatus latirostris | reverse complement strand
TCACTCTTTCTCTCTTTCTCCCTGTTCTTTCACTATTTCACCCTTGCTCTCTCTAAAATTGCACACGTTATCCAGCAAGTTCTTCCTAGTGTAAACAATATGTTACTTACTATGTTTTTAGTTGCGGATGAATGGATTCCAACTCATGGAGACCCCATGTGTGCAGGGTAGAACTGCTTCATAGGGTTTTCAAGGCTGTGACCTTTCAGCCCGTCTTCCAGTTTTCCTCAGGAGGGATCGAACCACCAAACTTTGCAGCTAGTAGTGCAGCACTCAACTGCTTGTGCCACCCAGCTGCCAGTGCTTGCTGTAAACAAGCCAGCAAAAAACCAAACATGTTGCCTTCAAGTCAGTTCTGACTCACAGTGACCCTACAGGGTAGAGAATAACTGCCCCATAGGGGTTCCAAGGCTGTAAAGCTTTACTGGAAGCAGATTGCCACATCTTTCTCCGACCTTTCCGTTAGCAGCCTAGTACTTTAACCACTGCACCACAGGTATTAAAACGCTTAAAGATTCTTTGAGCACCAGGACTCTGAAAATATACAATTTTGGTTCTAAGTTTTATAGGTTCAAATTTTATTAATTTGGGGGAGGGAGGTAATTTATTTTATTCCCAAACATTTTAAGTCTTGGAAATACAGTCTGTAGTAATTGACAAGCTGACAAACCACCACTCTGTCAGTTTTTTTTACTGCGGTAGCTCCCATGTTGCTAGGATGCTGGAAGCTATGCCACCAGTATTTCAAATACCAGCAGGGTAACCGATGGTGGAAAGGTTTCAGCTGAACTTCCAGATTAAGAGACACTAGGCAGAAATGCCTGGTGATCTACTTCCAAAAATTATTCAGTGAAAACTTTATGGATCAAAACATAATATTGCCCAATACAGTGCTAAAAGATGAACTCCCTAGGTTGGAAGACACTGAAAATACACAGTAACAGCAGCAATAGACGCAAGCATACCAACACTTGTGAAGATGGTGCAGCACTGGGCAACATTTGATTCTGTCGTGCATGACATCACCATGAGTCAGAGCCAACTCAATGGAAACTAACAA
>NW_004446921.1:0-602 GCF_000243295.1 Trichechus manatus latirostris | reverse complement strand
GAAACATGTTCTATGGTATATTCTATATAATATAAACACTATGTTATAACAGTTTTACGCTGACCTGCTTCAAATATTTTAAAATAGTAGTGCTTACAATTACAGGTTTTACCCATTACCCCTTCAGCATATCTAGGAGGGAGACATAAACTGACATCCAGTTTCCTTTCAGTTTCCTGAAATCTCCTGTACTTCTCTTCCTCCTCCACATGATTCAATAGTCATGTTTTCAGATTCAAGACAGTTGTTCTTTGTGCTAATATGACCAGGCGCATCAAGAAACTATTGCAGAATCTGTTTGTGTTTACTATTGCTGTGGCATTAAAAAAATACTGAAAATTTTACTAGCTCAGATATTCCCATAATCCAGGACACATGGTATTTTAAATCTCATCATTGGACTCATTCCTTAACGCTAAACAGCGTAAGAGGTGGTCAGTATGTACTTCTGGTTTAAAATGCCTGTTTGTAATCAGAGCTCTGGTGGCACAGTGGTTAAGAGTTCAGCTTTTAACCAAAAGGTTGGCATTTCAAATCCACCAGCTGTTCCTTGGAATCCCTGTGGGGCAGTTCTTCCCTCTCCGATAGGGTTGCTATGAGTT
>NW_004446920.1:2274-3537 GCF_000243295.1 Trichechus manatus latirostris | reverse complement strand
ATCGAGGGCTGCTTCTCACTGGTTCTGGGTGGCTGTGTAGACTCTCAGTGGCTGGGTCTCTCCCAGTGTGGAATACGCCTCCCGAGCACTGCCGCTTGCCTGCCTCACTGCTCACCCATGAGCTGATCAAGCCTGAAGCGCTCAGGCTCTTGCTGGCTCAGCTCTGGCAACTCCTCACTACTTCCAAATTGTCTCTCCCTCCCCCTGCTACTCAGTCTGGTTCCTCAACTCTGCCTTTGATGTTCAGGGATCCCAGGCTGCCATATCGAGTCACTTGTTTTCTCCAGTCTTTGTTGTAAGAGGGTCCGCCGGAAGTGTCTGACTACTCTGCCATCTTGGCCCTGCCTCCTTTGAACTTTTCTGGTACATGTATTTTATGCTATAAATTTCACTCTAAAGCATGGCCTTAGCTTTATGCCATTGATTATGATATACAGCATTTTCATAATCATTCCTTCAAAAATATTTTTTAAATCTCCACTGTGATTTCTTCTTGGACACATTTGCTCCTTAAAGCATATCTCAAAATTTATATTTATATTTATGACTATTTTCTAGTTACCTTTTTCTGTTATTTATTCCTATCTTAATTCCATCATGCTCAAAATATATACTCTATATGATTGTAATCCTTTAGAATTTTATGAGACTAGATTTACAGCTAGTATATTGCTAATTAAAATAAATAAATGGGTATTCTCCAGTTCCTGGATGCATTTTGTGTGTGTGTGTGTGAATCAGGAAAAAAATTGCTGATTGTGTTGTACAGATGTTGAATATTCCTCATATATTTTGCTTGCCTAATCCGTCTGGACTTGGGAGACATGTTTGTATATCCTCTAAAACATTTTTGGATTTGTTATCTTTGTATTTCGGCAATTTTTGACTTATGTAAATTATGAGCTATTTAATTAAATGAATTCTAACTTAGAATTTTCATAGCCTTTAATCCTCATCAAATATCTCTCTTTATCTCTAATTTTTTTTGTTTTTTTCCATTAGCATATTTTTATCGATATTAATATAGCTACAAGAGCTTCCTACCACCCATTTGTCAGTTCACTGTACTGTGATGCCTTTCATGTTGCTGTGATGCTGGAAACTATGCCACTAGTATTTCAAATACCAGCAGTGTCAACCATGGTGGACAGGTATCAAAAGAGCTTCCTGACTAAGACAGACTAGGAAGAAAGGCCTCGAGATCTACTTTCAAAAATTATTCAATGAATGAACAGAATATTATCTGATATAGTGCTGGAAGAT
>NW_004446920.1:0-1178 GCF_000243295.1 Trichechus manatus latirostris | reverse complement strand
TAAAGTTAGTAACAGGTATCTTTAATATCTGAAACTTTTGTGAGTCCTTCTACTGTATGTTTTTTCTGTTGGTTTTTACTTATGTTGTTTTATCCCTTTGATACCTGTTTATTTATTTTTCCATTTATTTTTCATTATGTGCCAGCCTTTGTATTTGCAAAATTGTTTACAAACATCATTTAAGGCCTAGAAGGATGCTTTCTTCCTCCATAGAAACCTTTGCAGTTACTTTTGCCAGCGGTCTGGGGCCACTAGCAGACAGGTATACCTTGAATAATCGCAAGCCTCATTTTCTACTGTAGGCACTAGAACTTTAGTAACCAATTCCCTGGACCTATCCCTGGCTATAAGAGCCCTGGTGATGCAGTGGTTAAGCACTTGGCTGTTAACCAGAACATCAGTAATTCATACCCACCAGACGCTCCATGGAGAAAGATGTGGCAGTCTGCCTCCATACAGGTTTACAGCCTTGGAAGCCCTATGGGGCAGTTCTGCTCTGTGCTGTAGGGTTGCTATGAGTAGGAACAGACGCGATGAGAATGTTTTGCTTTTTGTTTTTTTGTGGCATACATGGATATGCAATTTCATGGGTCATTACTGTGTAAGCTCATGTTTACCAAACTGACTTTTGATTCTTTTTTCTTCAATACCTGTCATGCAATCAGCACTTATGTTTATAATTATGTATAAGATTTCTTTTGAAATAATATTTTTAAGCCAAAACGTGCACACAGAAAAAAGCCTTATATTTTATGTACTCTAATTCTAATGCAACATGCGGAAGACAGGCCCACTAGTAGTTACTGTCATCCTACTTGCCTGGAAACCAGCTAGAAGTGAATTTAAGACTAACAGTTGTCATCAAAATGAATAATAAAAGAATTGTTTTAACACTTCAGAATATTGTTCTAGTCCTTGATGAAAAAGCTACTTATGGAGTGCTCAGGACATAAATAATAAAATACAGAGATGTCGGGGTGAAATCTCAAAGATATGAAAAAGAAAATGTAAATGAACCAGAAAAACAAAAAACAAAATTTCTCTTTAGGGATGATTATCACAAGTAGCCAATACTCATCTATCAGTTTGTGTACTGTAGTGGTACTGTGGTGGTTTGCATATTGCTGCAATGCTGGAGGCTATGCCACTGGTATTTCAGATAGCAGCAGGGTCATCCA
>NW_004446919.1:2682-3814 GCF_000243295.1 Trichechus manatus latirostris | reverse complement strand
ATGAGTGTTAAATATACCATGGACTGCCAAAAGAACGAACAAATCTTTCTTGGATGAAATACAACTAGAATGCTCCTTAGAAGCAAGAATGGCAAGATTACGTCTTATATACTCTGGACATGTTGTCAGGAGGGATCTGTCCCTGGAGAAGAACATCATGCTTGGTAAAGTGGAGGGCCATCGAAAAAGACGAAGACCCTCAACAAGATGGATTGACACAGTGGCTGCAACGATAAGCTCAAGCATAACGATTCTGAAGACAGCACAGGACTGTGCAGTGTTTCATTCTGTAGTACATAGGGTTGCTATCGGTCAGAACTAACTCAACTGTACCTAACAACAACAACAAAAGCATTGTCCCTATTTTTTGTTCCATGATCTTTATCATTTTAGATTTTATGTTTAGGTCTTTGATCCATTTTGAGTTAGTTTTTGTTCATGGTGTGAGGTATGGGTTTTGTTTGTTTTTGTTTTTGCAGATGGATGTCCAGTTATGGCAGCACCATTTGTTAAATTCTGTTCCATTTGTCTATGTATCTGTTGTTGTACCAGTACCAGGCTGTTTTGAATACTGTGGCAGTATAATAGGTTCTAAAATCAGGTAGTGTGAGGCCTCACACTTAGTTCTTCTTCTTGAGTAATGCTTTACTTAGCTGGGACCTCTTCGCTTTCCATATGAAGTTGGTGATTTGTTTCTCCATCTCATTAAAAAATGCCATTGGAATTTGGATCAGAATTGCATTGTTATCTGTAGATCGCTTAGGGTAGAATTGACATTTTCAAAATGTTGGGTTTTCCTATCCATGAGCATGGTATTTTTCCACTTATACAGGTCTCTTGGTTTCTTGTAGTAGTGTCTTGTATTTTTTTTTGTATAGGTCTTTTATGTCTCCGGTTAGATTTATTCCTTATTTTATCTTCTTGGGGGCTATTGTAAATGGTATAGATTTGGTGAATTCCTTTTCGAAGTTCTCTTTGTTGGTGTAGAGGAATCCAACTGATTTTTGTGTATTTATCTTGTATCCTGATACTTTGCTGAAATCTTCTATTAGTTCCAGTAGTTTTCTTGTAGATTCTTTTGGGTTTTTTGTGTATAAGAGCACATCATCTGTGAATAGGGATACTTTTACTT
>NW_004446919.1:0-1224 GCF_000243295.1 Trichechus manatus latirostris | reverse complement strand
TGCGTTCGAACCGCCAACCTTTTGTCTATCAGTTGAACACTTAACTGTTTGTGCTCTCAAAAACACTTGTAATATATATGCATATGTTGTATATATATACGTACATACAAATTACCTTTTTTCTCAAAACATGCTACTAATTATTTTTAAGTTGTTAACTCTGATATTAAGTTGACCGTTGGTTTTTTTTTTATGTTTCATAATCTTTAAAAGTGTTTTACGCCTTTTAATTTAGTCTTTAGTCTTTAGCAAACACCTAAGTGAAAGTAATAGTTTTCAAATTATATTACAGATAAAAAAAAACTTATTAAATACCATAAGGCCACTTATGAATCAATAAATATACAGACTGTATTTCAGAAAAAGAAAGATTAATAACCTAAAAATTAAAAAAAAATCAATCTTGACAAACTATAACATACACAATTCCAATTAGAACTTATGCTTTAACATGAAAAAGTTAATTTTGAATGCAAGTGCAAATTAAATAAAATAATAGTTATTAATTAAAATTAAATACATTTAAATAGTGATGGAGGAATGCTTGTTGGAATTTTCTATCAGAGAATTTTAGTTAATACAGTAAAATATTTTTACAGAAACAAAAATAAATGAATGCAACTGAAGTGAGGATCGAAAAATATATCCTATGTAGAAACACTTAATAAATCATAAAGATGATATTTCAATTCTGTAGTAAACCTTCGTTTCAGGATCGGTGGTGCTGTTAGGTGCCCTCCAGTTGATTCCAGCTCATGGCAACCCTACGTACAACAGAACGAAACACTGCCTGGTCCTGAGCCATCCTCATAATCATTGCTATGTTTAAGCCCATTGTTGCAACCACTCTATCAGTTCTTCTTGGTGAGAATCTTCCTCTTTTTCTCCGACGTTCTGTCTTACCAAGCATGATGTCCTTCTTCAGGCACTGGTCCCTCCTGATAACATGTCTAAAGTATCTGAGACCAAGTTTCTTCATCCTTGTTTCCAAGAAGCGTTCAGGCTGTACTTCTTGAAAGACAGATTTGTT
Organism: Trichechus manatus latirostris; assembly: GCF_000243295.1. NCBI lineage: Eukaryota > Metazoa > Chordata > Mammalia > Sirenia > Trichechidae > Trichechus > Trichechus manatus. The sequence goes on along the minus strand of NW_004446919.1, from coordinate 194 downwards.
TGCTCTTCTGGGAGTCCATGGTATATTCAATATTCTTTGCCAACACCATGATTCAAAGGAATCAATTATTCTTTGGTCTTCCTTATTCATTGTCCAGCTTTCACATGCATATGAGGGAATTGAAAATACCATGGCATGGGTCAGGTGCACCTTAGTCCTCAAAGTGATATCTTTGCTTTTTAACACTTTAAAGA
>NW_004446918.1:2574-3774 GCF_000243295.1 Trichechus manatus latirostris | reverse complement strand
AGCCGCTGCAGCGTGGAGCGCCAGGAGCTCCGCCAGGAGCGCGGCGGGCAGCGCAGACCCGCGCAAACGCGGGGCGGGGGTGGGGCCGAAAGCGGGGGCGGGGCCTCAAGCAAGGGGGGGATTGGAGGCGGGGCCACGAGCTGGGGGCGGGGCCCGGCTCCTCAACTGGGCAGCAGCCTCCACACCCCTCCGCCCACCCCTCATTCAGGGAGTAACGTTTGGCCCCCTCTCTTCTTTGGTAGACCACACGTGCCCACAGGAAACCAGCATGCACAGGACGCATCCCCCCACCCAAGGGCCCGCCTGACTCCATGCACTGCTTCACACCCAGACGTTGTCCAACGACTTGCTTACCCCTAGGATCCCCCTCTCAGGTCCTCAGAGCTCTCGCAAAGCCACCTCCTCCTCCACATCACTCCGCAAAGGTTTTGCCCACACTTATGCCTCGAGACCTCTTCCCGCAGACACAGGGGACACAGGCTCCCCCGGAGTCCATCGCCACCTTCCTGCTTCCTGACGCTGCTCCCACCCCTTGTGGTCCAGGCCTTCAGCCCTTCAGGTGGCCGCCTCTGGCCAGGACCCAGCCCCATCCCGGTGGAGCCTAGGCCTGGCCTCCCTGTACATACTGCTCAAGCAGGGCCCTCGAGTGGACTGGCGGCCTGGAGGAGGTGCCGGCTTGTTGGGGCTTCGGGGGAATCAAGTTGGTCCCCCCAGGACAGAGACCAGCCAACCTGCCGCTCCACCCGGGTCTCTTGGGTGATGAAAGTGGGGTCTCCTAAGACCCTGTGGCTGGGATGCAGTGCCCAGTGAAGGATGGGCATGACCTTGTAAAGTCCCACTTTACAAAGCACTTTTAAGAAGCTTGCCTCTAGGAGAATCTCCCTCAGTGAAGTAGGAATTATTCTCCCAATTCCCCAGTTAAGGAAACAAGCTCAGAAGTGTGAAATCACTTGCCCAACATCATGCAATCCACAAAGGGCAGTGCTGGGCCTAAACCCAGGCCTCCTGAGCCCACCAAAGGCCCACCCACCCTGGCACAGCCTCCCTCTCAAACTTCTAGGATCCCCAAGGCTCATGGGCCCCCTCCATCAGACAGCGTGCCACAGCGTTGCTGCTCTGTCTCCAGACCTTTCCCACAGCAAGGCCTGTGCTGGGCAAGCTCTGGGGTCCCCACAGCCCCCACCCCACTTCTTCCCATCC
>NW_004446918.1:0-1137 GCF_000243295.1 Trichechus manatus latirostris | reverse complement strand
TGGAAACAAAGAAGAAGGACTGGTAGTTGGAATATAAGGCCTTGGTGACAGAAACGACGCTGGATATCGCATGACAGAATTTTGCAAGACCAACAACTTCTTCAGTGCAAACACCTTTTTTTCAACAACATAAACGGCTACTATGCACATGGACCTCACCAGATGGTGAGGAATCACGTCAGCTGCATCTGTGGAAAGAGATGATGGAGAAGTTCAGTATCATCAGTCAGAACAAGGCCAGGGGCCGACTGCAGAACAGACCATCAGTCGCTTCTATGCCAGTTCAAGTTGAAGTTGAAGAAAATTAGAACAAGTCCACGAGAGCCAAAACACGACCTTGAGTATATCCCACCTGAATTTAGAGACCACCTCAAGAATAGATTTGACTCGTTGAACACTAATGACCGAAGACCAGGCAAGTTGTGGAATGGCATCAAGGACATCATACATGAAGAAAGCAAGAGGTCATTAAAAAGACAGGAAAGAAAGAAAAGACTAAAATGGGTGTCAGAAGAGACTCTGACAGTTGCAGTGCAGAGTAGCTAAAGTGAAAGAAAGAAATGATGAATTAAAAGGGCTGAACGGAAGATTTCAAAGGGCAGCTTGAGAAGACAACGTAAAGTATTACAATGAAATATGCAAAGACTTGGAGACAGAAAACCAAAAGGGAAGAACACACCATTTCTCAACTGAAGAAAAAATTCGAGCCTCGAGTTGCAATATCTAAAGATTCTACAGGGAAAATACTAAAGAACGCAGGAAGCACGAAAAGAAGATAGAAGGAATACACAGAGTCATTATACCAGAAAGAACTGGTCGATGTTTAACCATTTCAGCAGGTAACATATGATCAGGAACCGACGGTCCTGAAGGAAGAGGTCCAAGCTGCACTGAAGGCACTGGTGACAAACAAGGCCCCAGGAACTGACGGAGTACCGACTGAATCGTCTTCAACAAACGGATGCAGCCCTAGAAGTGCTCACTCGCCTATGCCAAGAAATTTGGAAGACAGCTACTTGGCAAATTGACTGGAAGAGATCCATATTTGTACCTAGTCCAAAGAAAGGTGATCCAACAGAATGCAGAAATTATCAGACAATATCATTAATATTACACAAAAGTAAAATTTTGCTGAAG
>NW_004446917.1:2623-3760 GCF_000243295.1 Trichechus manatus latirostris | reverse complement strand
AAGACTATTAGCTCTATTGGCCCCTGGCTTCACAATCATCTACTGTAGGCAGAGCAACATCTTGATAATATGGTAAGTCTAGAAGTATCACCATCTGAACAGGACCTAAAATATGACTCCTGGCTTTAAGCATATAATGTCATATTTTCTAGGATAACTGGGTCAGTATGTTTCTTAGTTTTCATGTTTGTTTTGTTCCTCTTCTAGTATAATAACATACATTTTATAAGATTTTATGTATCTGTGTATACTGTTTTGAAGTGTGGCTTGTCTATAATAATTAGTTTCATTAATTTGTAAATTTTATAAAACATAAACACAATCAAGTTTGTTCTCTAGTAGTGAGCTACCTTCTTGCCTGATACTCTTCATAGCAAATTGTTTTTATTACTCTTATTACTTTTCTGTACCTCAATTATCCACACAGTACTTTGGAATGCAGAGTTCAAAGTAAAGGGAATAAAATCCATACAGGAAGATGAGAATTTGTCTCCAGGTTAGCTACTTTATCAATGCTCAGACCACAGGTAAAATAAATGCATGAGACATTGCTAAACAGGGATTGCTTTTCTTGACTGAGTCAAGAGTCTCACCCAGCTCCTGTTAGGCGGGCTCTTAGCTGCTGTCCCCCAAATCTGATCATGCTTAAACATCCTGTCATCTGATCATGCTTAAACATGCATGGCTGCTTCAGGCTCTCATGAAATATAGGCTCGATTCGCCTTTCCTGTACCCACACAGAAAGAAGGCAGCTCATGCCTTGTTGCAGTTCAGGGGCTGTAGCCAAAGGGGCAGCAGTTTAATTCATGGGTAAGAAGCAGGGGAGGAAAAAATGGTTACTGTATCGGATAATGCTTTGTGGCAGCCCAGGTTGGAAGCTCCTGGGGCTTCTCAGTCCCAGATGACAGGGATTGGAATTGTGACTGAAAGGAGCCCTCAGATATTGCTTTAATTAAGAACAGTTTCATTCTGCACGAGAGGGACTCCTCAAATTACTCTTGGATCTGTCAAAAGCAAACGAATTCAATTTTTGTAAAATATGTGAATGAAGTTGAGATAAACCATTCCTTTATTAATAGAAATTGCTGGTTCAGAGGAATGAATATATCCAAAGTTGTCGGTCAGCTCAAATTATCA
>NW_004446917.1:0-1073 GCF_000243295.1 Trichechus manatus latirostris | reverse complement strand
CAGACCAAGTTCTAACATTACCCATAGATTTCATGCAGCACGAACCTTTATGCTCCCTTGCCTCAGCAGTCAATAATTGGTATAGTATCGAACACCAGCCTAAGAACAAAGTAAATCCCTTTCCTAGCCTATGAGTTTAATTCAATTCAGTTAGTTGTTGTGAGTAAAATTCTGCCCTACATACAAAGAGAGATACTTGTACATTCTTTTGCCCTCAAGGAATATCTAAGCTATAAAGGGTGAAAGTGGATGTACAGAAAAGGCCAGCATATAAATCAAAGCAGAGTAAAGTAGGTGTCATAAAAAAAAAAATACAGAGGAAGTGGGTGTTCAGAGAGATCAGGCTGCAGCAATAGGATGTTTTCACAGAGGAATGGTGATTGAGAGGGACCATTAGGTATATATCAGTGATCAGTTCTTTCTGAACCTGTAGTTCACGACTGTATCCCTTCTACTAAAACAGCCCTTGACAAATATTAGTAGAATGGATTTATGAATGAATTATTGATATTTTTAAGCCTCAGTGAAGTTAATGACAACGTATTGAATATTTAAAAAGAGAAAGGGCATAGTATTGACTTTCAAACTGTATATTTTAATTCATATGAAGATAATCTTTTATTTAGTTATTAGTTTTAATAATTCAAAAACACATATAATTAATCTCAAAAATCTTTACCAGAACCTTATGCTTAGAAGCATTTTACAGTATTTTAGAATATTCCCTTGTTATTACTTAAACTGGGCCTTAAGAATTTGGGCAAGGTGGATTTAAAATATATATAAAGTTCATATAAACTGGTCTTTTTAAATATGCATTCCCTAAAAAGAAACAGGTTAACTCCAGAATGAAAAGGCAGGAAAATCTGAATTCTAATCTGTTGTGTGTCTTTATATAATGAAATAGTAAAGTCTTTATGTATATGATTAAGTAAATCAATAATATTTATTAAACTTCTGTAACTTAGAAGTGTTCCAAATTATAAGTATTTCAGTTTCTTTCTGTTAATATAGATCTTTGAAGATCTGAAAATCAAGTCTCCAATAAATCTCATTTCAATATATTTTTAAAT
>NW_004446916.1:2660-3818 GCF_000243295.1 Trichechus manatus latirostris | reverse complement strand
AGAGTTTTACAGTTCCCTGTCAATCTTTAATAGCTAGCAAGCTTTAAAAGTAGTCAAATTCAGAATAATAATAAAACTTCAAATTATGTTCAAACCATGTGAATATATGCACAATTCAGTGTTAAAATGCTGGTGATACTCATAGTGAGATGACTAAGAGCTAATACAACTAATATTCACATCTTTTTATTACTGTAAGATATTTGGTCTTGAAATAACTCACATATCTATTAAACTGACTATAATTATAATAGGCCCATGTGATACTGATATTTATTTGTACTTTTTGTTGTTAGTTGATAAATTTTTGTAGAATGAAGTAAAATAGTGGGATAAATTGAGCCAACTGATTTTTCTAACTTGTATAAAACTGCCTTTTACTAAAAACTATGTTATTTTTGGAACATCATTTTTGAGGTTAATTTCTTCTTAAACAATGTGCAATGCAGTGAAACGTAGAACCCAATAGAAGCATATCTTATGTCATGTATGTACTTAACGCCTTTTGTCAAACCAAGTGTTTCATGTATGTAGTGTCGTATATTGTATTGCTGTTAGAATAATATGGCCTGTTTTCCTTATGGCTCTTGCCAGCTCGGTCAGGGGATTTCACCTTGTAACCATTCTGTCAAACCAATTTTGCCCCTCTGTTCTGTGCAGTGTAACAGTGTGACAGCCAGAGCTTATCTAGGTGAGTAGACAGCAAATGAATTTTCCTCTGCTCTTTCGAAGAGGAGAAAAAATTCTTCAACCTGTAAACACTCAGAGAGCATCATACTATGATTTACAAAAGATTAATTATGGGAATGGGAGTTCCTAGAGATGAGGAGAGGGGACAGTGGTGATTCAGTGGTAGAATTCTTGCCCTCCATATGGGAGACCTGGGTTCAATTCCTGGCCAGTGCACTTCATATGCAGCCACCACCCCTCTATCAGTAGAGGATTATGTGTTTACAATGAACAGATTTCAACGGAAGCTTCTAGACTAAGACAGACTTGGCAATCTACTTCTGAAAAATCAGTCAATGAAAAACCTATAGATTACAGTGGTCAGATCCAACTCCCAACTGATCATGGAGACGGCGCAGGACCAGGCAGTGTTTTGTTCAGCTGTGCATGGGATTGACATGAACCCCTCCCCCATCCCCCAAGGCAGAA
>NW_004446916.1:0-1328 GCF_000243295.1 Trichechus manatus latirostris | reverse complement strand
CTCTACTTTACCAAGCGTGATGTCCTTCTCCAGGGACCGGTCTCTCCTGATAACATGTTCAAAGAATGTGAGTCAAAGTCTTGCCATCCTTCCTTCTAATGAGCCTTCTGGCTATACTTCTTCCAAGACAGATTTGTTCGTTCTTTTGGTAGTCCATGGTATATTCAATATTCTTCATCAACACCATAATTCAAAGGCATTGATTCCTCTTGAAACGTCTCAGTTGGTATTCTGTCAATTCCTGGAGCCTTGTTTTTTGCCATTGCCTTCTGTGCAGCTTGGATCTCTTCTTTCAGTACCATTGGTTCTTGATCATATGCTACTTCCTGAAATGGTTGAACATCGACCAATTCTTTTTGGTACAGTGACTCTGTCTTCCTTTCCTTTCCTTCCATCAGCTGATGGAGTCTCTGGTTTATGTGGCCCTTCCTGTCTCTTGGACTGATATTTTCCTGTGTCTTTGGTGTTCTTCATTCCTTCCATCTGCCTTTGATGCTTCCTGCATTGTTTAATATTTTCCATGTAGAATCCTTCAGTATTGCAACTTGAGGCTTGAATTTTTTCTTCATTTCTTTCAGCTTGAGAAATGCCGAGCGTGTTTTTCGCTTTTGGTTTTCTATTTCCAGGTCTTTGCACATTTTATTATAATACTTTACTTTGTCTTCTTGAGCCTCCCGTTGAAATCTTCTTTTTAGCTCTTTTACTTCGTTTCTTCCTTTTGCTTTAGCTGCTCTACATTCAAGGGCAACTTTCAGAGTCTCTTTTGAAATCCATTTTGTTCTTTTCTTTCTTTTTAATGACCTCTTGCTTTCTTCATGTATGATGTCATTCTACAACTTGGCTGGTCTTTGGTCATTAGTGTTCAATGCATCAAATCTATTCTTGAGATGGTCTCCAAATTCAGGTGGAATGTACTGAAGGTCATACTTTGGATCTCATGGACTTCTTCTAATTTTCTTCAACTTCAACTTGAACTTGCATATGAGCAATTGATAGTCTGTTCCACAGTCAGCCCCTGGCCTTGTTATGACTGATGATATTGAGCTTTTCCATCTTCTCTTTCCACAGATGTAGTCGATTTGATTCCTCTGTGTTCCATCTGGCAAGGTTTATGTGTATAGTCACTGTTTATGTTGTTGAAAAAAAGGTATTTGCAACGAAGAAGTCGTTGGTCTTGCAAAATTCTATCATGTGATCTCTGACATCATTTCTATCACCAAGGCCATATTTTCCAACTACCAGTCCTTCTTTTTTTCCAACCTTCGCATTCTAATTGCCAGTAATTATCAAGGCATCTTGATTACATGTTTGATCGATTTCAGACTGCC
>NW_004446915.1:2881-3819 GCF_000243295.1 Trichechus manatus latirostris | reverse complement strand
TCCTGGCTTAGGGGCCATGGTGTTGTTGAATGCCACAGAGCAGAGCAGAGTGGGGAGTGAGTGAAGGGAAGGAAACACTTCTCTGCTGTGAAGCTGTGGGGAGGGGGGGGGTTATTTTGACCCCATACACAGTAGGTTAGAAGCTTGCACTTAACTTTCCCAAGTCTGGTGTCGCTCCTGCTTTGTTCTGGAGGTGTGTGCAGATTCGCTGCTGCTTGGCTGCACCTGATGTGGTGGTCCTCAGCTTTGTATGTTGCTGCTTGCCTCAGCCTGTGTGATCTGTGCAGATTCAGCTAGCAGGGCGCTGGCAATCCCACGAGGTGAGCTTCCCCATTTCCACTGCTTTTGAATTGTCTCTCCTTCCACTTGCCTCTCAGTCCAGTTCTTCAGTGTTGTCTTTGATGATTAGGGTTCCTAGATTGTCATATATATTTGATTCACTTGTTTTTTCGGTCTTTGTTGTAAGAGGGATGACAGGAAGCATCTGACTATTCCCCCATCTTGGCCCCGCCTTGGGCCCATGTATTTATAAAGTACCCTGAAACATTTGGTAATAGCTTATTATCAGATGAAAGTCTTTGTTGTGTAACTTCTGAGACAAAATAGAGGGCTTTAACTTTACCAGGAGTCCCTTTTGTAAGAATTAAGGCATGTGGATAGATTTGTGAGCCATTTTATTCTCTAAAAACATAAAAAGAATCTGTGAATACAAAGTATTCATCTCTTCAAATATATGAAATTCAAATACAAGAGCCTTGGCATTAAACATTTGAATTTGTATGCAAGATGTCAAAATTACATAATTTTTGTCAGAAGTGGTTAGATGTGTTCACTGGCTTTTCAAATTTTCTCATGTAGAAGCAGATGTACTTGCAGGGACAAATGTACTCTTTAATATATGGGAAGTTTTATTAGCTCACCTTGAAAAGAAAAAATTC
>NW_004446915.1:0-1297 GCF_000243295.1 Trichechus manatus latirostris | reverse complement strand
TATATAAAATTTTATATAATCTAGTCGTATGTATTTGCTTTTTTAGTGCAGTTGATTCCCATCCCCCACCCCCACCCCTAGTTTTCATAGATAGCTCTACTCTTAATCCATGCCCACATTCTAGTATGAATCCTCCAGGTTTATATAATTATATAGAATATATATTTATGTAAATACATAAAAATATACATATATAAAGACATATGCAAGTTTTATCATTGATGTTCAAAAACAGGATCCGATTATATACAGCTTTTCATCTTGCTTTTCTCGCCCGATAATACCATGTGGAAATTCCTCCAAATCAATTGTTGTTGTTGTTAGGTGCCATCAAGTTGATTCCAACTTGTAGCGACCCTATGTACAACTGGAGGAAACAGTGCCCCGTCCTGCATCATCCTCACAGTCATTGCCGTGTTTGAGCCCATTGTTTCAGCCACTGTGTAAGTCCATCTCGTTGAGAGCCCTCTTCTTTTTTGCTGACCCTCTATTTTACCAAACATGATGTCCTTCTTCAGGAATCAGTCCCTCCTGATAACGTGCCCAAAGTAACTGAGACAAAGTCTTGCCATCCTCGCTTCTAAGGGGCATTCTGGCTGTATATCTTCCAAGACAGATTGTTTGTTCTTCTGTCAATCCATGGTGTATTCAGTATTCTTTGCCAACACTGTAATTCAATTGGTTGAGCTGAAATTCATCCCAAGGGGATGAACTATTTGCATATTGACAGCCATTCCTTTGGCTTTCAGATTTTTTGCCAATACAAACAAACTTGTATTCTAGATCCTGTATATAAGTCATTATGTACTTTTATATTGCTTTTATTTCTTTGGAACAGATTCCTAGCTGTGAGATTGCTAGACTGAAGGGGTTAGAGAGGACTTCTGAGCCAAGAGTGGAAACTTAGCCTTTATAAAAGGAAAAATAGAAATATTTGTCTAGATAAAAGTAAAAATATTTGAAAAATCAGCTATACGCAAATAAATCATAAATAAAATCAATTGATAATTGGTATAATTGGAAGATCTACCGTATTTTTATATAAATAACGCATGCCTTCTACATTTGTTTGCCAACTGCTCCCTCCTCCACCCCCCTGAGGTATCTTTGTAAGCAAGCTATGTTAATTTTTTTTTGTTTTACAGCAAAAGACAAACATAGAAGGTGTGCATTATTTGCATAAAAATTCGGTAGTTGCAAGGAAAACGAAAGACAGAAAACTAACTTAAAAATTGACAGGAAGGGGACAAATAAGCTAATAGAAAAATGGTTGAAAAATATGAAGAGCAAATTCAAA
>NW_004446914.1:1913-3820 GCF_000243295.1 Trichechus manatus latirostris | reverse complement strand
AGGCCACATATTCTGGAAGCAAAAATAGATATACATTAACAGCTGCAAAACAGAATTTCTACAACCCACCTAGATATCCATTCTTGCAGTATTTCCTTTTCCGTTGAATGTTTGCCTACTTTATGATTCAAGATGGCACATGAGAGCTGAGTCTAGGCTGAGGTGAGTAAGGTTTTCACAGCAGGTGTAAAATTTAAGGGGATAGCAAAAGCTCAGCCACAAAGATAAATACTATTTTAACCCAACATCCTAATATATTATTTTAAATTGCCAAAATTAACGCAAAAATTCATAATAAACAAAATATCAACATTTTAAATAAAGATGGTGCCCACCCCTGCTCTTGCATAAGGCTGCCTCACTTGCCTTTCCGTAACCCCAGCCCAATGCCACACGCATCTGTCTTCTTATTTTCCCCAAATTGCATTGTTATGGCAAAAACTTATTTTAAGAATGAAACCCAAACAACTATAAAACAGAAAGGAGTGCGCAAAACATTGTGAAATGAACGAGAATCAGCATAAGGCTGGTTCCTATCAGCAGAAGGTAGAAGTTAATTTAAATATACCTCTGCTTTTCCACTTCTCCATCATTTCTGACGCCAGCCTCTCTCCCAACAGTGTTCTTTATTTCTTTGTGGGGTTCAATAATTTGCTGGTATGGTTACACAGAACTCAGAGACTGTATTCGTAGTTACATGATTTATTAGGGTAACAATGCAGAAGTAACAGGATGTAATTCAGGATGCAACTCGGGGTCAATGTCAGGGAAGTCAGGATACAACACAGGGACAGGTGTGCAGTGACGTCTGTGAAGGTCCCTGAAGCAGAGAGCGAGTCTCTCCCTGTGTCAACCAGAGAGGTCTGAGGACAGCTCTCCTCCCTGTCAGGACACTTTGCTCTCAGGTTCTAGGGTTTTTATAAGCCAGCCCATGTACGCCTGCCAATTACAAGGCAGGCTCCCTAACCAATCCAGGTAAAGTTCGTACCAGGAGGAGTCGCTACCCCCACCCCCCCAGCCAACCAGGTAAAGGTTGGTTACTGGGCAATGTTCAGGAACCAGGACCAAAAGGCCAAACTGAGGTGATTCCACACTCTGCAGTGGATGAGATAAATTTATATATATGTATATATAGAGAGAGATGTATAGAAAGCCATATAGATAGATATGGAGCCCTTGTGGCACAGTGGTTGAGTGTTTTTTCTTTTTTAATAGATGTAGGTAGATACAGATGGATATAGATAGTTGTAGGTGGTTATAGCATTCGAGTATAGCCTAATACACTAGAAATAAGTTTTATGAGCAGAGTCCCAGGAATTCTCAAAGCTGACTTGACAAATGTAGAGTCAAAAAAAAAAAAAACAAAAAAACTAAGCAAATGTAAAACAATCAAATGCAAAACATCTGTGAAGTCAACAAATGCAATTCGCAGAATACCTCTGACATGAAGGATTGCACACCAACAATTTAGGTAGCTTTCCTAATTATTTTAATCTAAATTAATTTTTATTTCAATGTGTTTTATAGAAGTAGGACATTTTCATGGTTAAAAATCCAAACAATAAAGAAGAGCTTATGATGAAAATGCAATAGGGAAGAAGAAGTGATGAGAGAGAAAGAATCCAGATGAGTAAATAGAACAACCAACATTGCATGAAGCAAAAGAACTCAAGGAACAGAATCTTCATGTGATAGACTCTATGGGATATTGCTGACGTAACAACCAAGAACGGAGTGCAATGGGAAGTCCAGACAGAAAACATGAACAGCACCTTAGAAATTGAAATTATAATGCCAAAAGTATTTCAAATATTTAACGTATGAGTTTAATAAATACATTTTTAGAATTGAAGACAAAATTATTTATCTGGAAGGTGAGTTCAGTCATATCTTTCAGAACCTACATT
>NW_004446914.1:0-1320 GCF_000243295.1 Trichechus manatus latirostris | reverse complement strand
GAAAATGAAGTGATTTGTGGAGGAAATTAACTAGAGAGAAATCTAGAGGTATGGGGGAAATATCCACGGGGCCCATCATCCATCTCCTGAGAATTACCAATGGAGAGGAACAGAACCAAGTGGAAGGAAGACATGATAGAAGAAAACAGAAGATAAGTGTTCTGAAATGAATAAACAATTCTCTACTTGCGGTGGCCTATTGAGTATGGAGCAAGATTTATGAAGTATTGTTCACATGTAGACACAGCGCCATTTCACAACCTCAGAGGGAAGGAAAGGATTCCAAAAAGCTCTCCAACAGCAACACACAGTTTTTCACAAGAAAACATTCACAGACAGATATCCACTTTCTCAACAATGCTGGATACTGAAGAGAATGGAAAAAGTCCTCAAATTCTGGAGAGGAAAAGCCACTTTAAACCTAGAATTCTACCCTTAACCCAATGGGAGAACAAAATAAAGATGTTTTATTCATGAAAGAGGTTAAACTGTTCATTGTGTACGGTTTTGGGAACATATCCATCAGGCTGTAACTTCAGCAAAATTAAAAAAAAAATTTAATACAGGGAACAATGAGCTAAAATAAACAATGGCAATTGAGCATGATGAACATTAGGAAATGTACAAGAAAAAAGTAATCTAACACACTAAAATGCAAGTACAATTTGTATTAATAACTTCAAAAATTTAAATATCAGGCTGTGTTTTCTCCTACATGGTTTCAGCTATGCTATTTCATTGTTTTATGAATGATACATATATGTAATCATAATAGTATGAATGTTATATCACTTTCAATTTTGAAAATCAACATACAGACAAAGCACAAAGAATTAAATGTTATTTATTGGAACAGGAAGTATATGCTAATATAAACTTTGTCAGTGTAAAACAAATACAATACTGGAAGGGGGAGGAGAGGTGGAAGAAATAATAAGGATCTTATTTCTTTCTCTGTAAAAGCAGGAGATTAGTAGATACTTCCCAAGCTTGATAAATCAAGAAATATGAATAAGCATTTAATCCTAGAAATGGCAACCTCTGCAAGAAACAAAAAGAATAGTAATACATATATTCAATAATATATATATTCAATAATAATAGTAATATATATATATGGATGGAAGAAAGTGGGAAGGGGGGAGGTAATGTATGAATGGATTTCTCTTTTTTTTAATTACTGTACTTTAGATGAAGGTTTACAAAACAAACTAGCTTCTCATTAAACAGTACACATATTGTTATGTGACATTGGTTGCCAACCCCAAAACGTGTGAACACTCTCCCTTCTTGACCTTGGGTTCCCTATTACCAGCTTTC
>NW_004446913.1:2877-3798 GCF_000243295.1 Trichechus manatus latirostris | reverse complement strand
ATGTGATCAAAAAAACCCTGATTTGTTTTAATTTCTCTTTCCCAAATTCAGTTCCACTTAATCAGTCTTTTTTTAGGAAATAGTAAGTAGCAGTATACAAATGCTTAGGCGATATCCCTGATTTCTCTCTTTCCCTTCTCTCCACATTTAATCCAACAGTACATCTCGATAGGGCTACTTTCTGAACGTATAGAGACCCTGAACAGTTCTCAGCATCTCCACTCTGAAATACTAGTCTACACCATCATCATCCCTCACCTGTACGTTCCAACAGCCTCCTGTATGATCTCCCTGCTTCTTTTTGTGTCCTTATAGGTCACCCTCTGCAGAGTAGCCAGCAGTGATCTTTCCAAAGCGTAAATCAGATCGTCTTTACCCTGATTAAAATCCTCATTACACTCAGAATAAATTTCAAAGGGTTTACTATGGCCTGTGAGGTCCGTTTACTCCCCAATGTCACCTCTGTTTTCCCCTTGTTTACAACACTATTCTAGGTTTCCTTCTGTTTCTTAAACATGTGATGCCCACCGAGTTCCATTGCAGGACCTCTGCATTCTCTGTTCCCATTATCACTTTGATCTCAACTGAAATGTCACCTTCTCAGAAGGAGGTGACAGCCTCTATTTCTCATTCTTTTTCCATATGACCTTATTTTATCTTCTTCAGAGAATTTATCAGTGCCTGAAATTTTTCTCCATCTCTATTTTTTTTTCTAGTTCTTCATCTATCAATCCATTGTGTGCATAATTTCTGCCTCCTTCTATTAGAATACATGCTGTTTAAGGGTGAAGGACCCTGTTTTCCTCACTGCTGTATCTTCAGCCCCCACTATAATGTTGGAAAATGGTAATTACTTAACAAATATTTATTGACCAACTGAGTATGTGCTGTCATATTCTGTATAGCATGACAGTCTAATAA
>NW_004446913.1:0-1019 GCF_000243295.1 Trichechus manatus latirostris | reverse complement strand
CTTGATTGTGTTGGTGATTACATGGATGTATACATTTGTCAAAACACATCAAACTGGACACTTGAAATGGGTGCATTTTATTTCATGTAAATTATATCTCAGTAAAGATGATTTAAAAAAAATAGGGAGTACTCATCATCCAGAATTATTGTGAGGACATTTATAAGAACTTGACTTTTAAAATTGTACAATAAATGTAGCTTAATCTAGATCTTGAAGTCCCTGGGTGGTGCAAAGGGTTAATGCTTTCGACTGCTAACCAAAAGGTTAGAGGTTTGAGCTCATTTGGGAGGTCCTCAGAAGAAAGGCCTGGTGATCTTTCAGCCATTGAAAACCCTGTGGAGCACAGTTCTACTCTGACACATAAGAGGTTGCCATGAGTCAGAATTGACTCATCAGCAACTGCTACTGCTAATCTGAATCTAACTGGGCCCATACTTTTTCTCCTTTTGGACAGAGTAATCCCCTCAATTGACTTTCTCCTTCATAAGGTATCAGGAATTGGTCTTGGATTCTGGAAGATGGAAGTTAGCTGGACGAAGAGCCAACAAAGCTCATTGTCCTGAGGAAGAGATCCAGAGACTCAGCTTGGCCTCTTGAACCCAGAAAAGAGATATGAGAGTGGGATGCTCACTGAAGTCTCGCTATAAATACCCCTTTCTCATCCACTATATTTCCTTTTGATATAGTAGAATCATAGGTTGTTGAGTGGGAAGAAACCTTAGAAGTTATCTAGTTGGACTTTTGATTGCTTCATCATTGCTGTAATACCTGACTTGCTTTCTCATTATGACCTCCCCAGATCTAAAGAATTCTTGCTCTTTCTGTTTACATTCCCAGAGTCTGACAAGGTCTTATTTACAGGTTTTTTCCCTTTTCTTAACTCATGCTGTTCTCTACCGCTGTGACTTTTGTATCTAAATTTCACATACTCAAAGTCGAAGATGAAAATTCAGTAAGTCAAGTGAAGCTCACACTGAAGCCATTGATGTGAACCAGGCTTGTTTATCGCCGTTTAC
>NW_004446912.1:2782-3798 GCF_000243295.1 Trichechus manatus latirostris | reverse complement strand
GCATTTCCCTTCTAGGCTGCTGGGGCATAGAGAAAGTGGGGACCCCGTGAGGCTGTGGCATGCCTGGTAAGGAGAGAGTGCTGCGCTCTGTGATGGCAATTAAGGGGAATGATGTGAGTGTTTGGCATATCTTAGCTATCACGCATTCTCTGCTCCTTGCTGTGCTGATTTGTCACTCGAGTTGCACCAGGAGAAAATCCCAGTCTCCAAGTCCCAGCGAAGCAGGTGACACCTGTACTGCCGACGCACTAACATTGTGGTGCAGCAGAAAGTGGACTAAACACTCCATCTGGAAACTTGGGCTCTAGCCTCAACTTCTCCCTAATTTGAAAAGTGATTTGGGGACAATTTGCAAAGTCCTGGGCTGTTAGTTTCTTCAACTGAAAAATGATATAACTGAAAAAGTTCTCTAAAGGTCTCTTCCGAGTCTAACATTTGGTGATTCCACAAATTCAAAGTAGCTTTAGAGTCCAATAAAAGCCTTTTATCAATTCTGTCCTTTAGAGTCATCACCCTAGGGCATGAAGGTGTTTAGGTTGTGGGTGTACTTCTGAATTAACATTTTTGAGTTACGCTAGGCAGAAATACAAAGAGTAATTAGGAAGAAATGCTTGGCAATCTACTTCCGAAAATCATCCAACGAAAATCCTATAGATTAAAATGATCCTATCCACAAATGATCACAGGGATGGCCTGGGACTGGGCAGCATGACATTCCATTGTTCATAGGGTCACCATGAGTTGGGGCCAACTTGACAGCAGCTAAGAACAATAACAATCCCAGAATTGTCTGAAAAGGAGTTTTTATATGCTAGCTAGTCTAGTAGCTCCTTAATAACTGATAAATCATGGAGGTACCAATACATACACACAAATTGGCCTCCTGGCATGAAAAAAAGGAAGAAAGAAGAAGCATCTCAAAGAGAAGTGGTTACAGAGGGCCAGGGCTCCAGGTTGACATTTCTAGCTCACATAAAAGCTCTCCCCCTCCTGGATTATTATTGACATGTTGACAC
>NW_004446912.1:0-968 GCF_000243295.1 Trichechus manatus latirostris | reverse complement strand
GGAAGCCTCTGCTGTCTGTCATTCCTCACTCACTGTAAGTCTGGGATTTGAGGCCAGGAATTAAACAGGCTGTGGATGCACATTTAATATTTTCAACCAGGATGATGGCCTTTAGACTGGGGCCAATGAGGCAGGCCCAGCCAGGGGAAGCTAGTTCCTCTTCGCCAGTCATTGCATCTGTTCTGAAGATAAGCCTCTGTCCACGTTTCTGTCCCATAAAATGTCAGCCCCTACTCTGCACCTCCACAAGCCCCCCATCCTCCTCATAAAAAGAGCTCTCTGTGTGGTTCCTCAGTGCAGCTATTCCAAATGATAAAAAAATACTCATTTCACTATGGGCATTGGGCTGATTAGTTCTTCTTCCCTGTTTGCATCTCTGCAGACAGCCGAACCCTGCCTGCCTCCTCCCCTTTCCCCTTCTATGAGAACACCAAAATGACAAACGCTGCAAAGCAAATAGATGTTAAGTACAATTGCCGGTGAGGGTTCAGTTTAATACTGTGCTCTATCGACCTGCTCAAATAATCTGAGAAGCTGGAGTATATAAAGAAGTACACAGCAACAGGATTGAGAGACCCATTAACAACCTGTGATATGCAGATAACACAACCGTACTTGCTGAAAATGAGGAGGATTTGAAGTACTTACTGGTGAAGATCAAAGTCTACAGCCTTCAGTAGGGATTGCACCTCACCATAAAGAAAACAAACTCCTCACAGCTGGACCAATAAGCAACATTATGATAAATGGAGAAAAGATTGAAACTGTCTAGGATTTCATTTTAATTGGATCCACAATCAATGCCCATGGAAGCAGCAGTCAAGAAATCAAATGATGTTTTGTATTGAGCAATTCTGCAGCAAAAGATTTCTTTTTAAAGGGTTGAAAAGCAAAGATGTCACTTTGAGGATTAAGGTGCGCCTGACCTAAGCCATGGTATTTTCGATCACCTCATATGCACGCAAAAG
>NW_004446911.1:1883-3821 GCF_000243295.1 Trichechus manatus latirostris | reverse complement strand
ATACAAATTTAAATATCAAAATATTTTAGAGGAAGTATCAAGCTATATATAAGTAAACAATTATTCCCAATATATAATCAAGCCTAAATTATTGAAATACTTATTCTATAGACATATTTCTACACTTGGCAGTGATTAGAGAAGAAAATGACATAGTTATCTATGTATTTAATTAGATAGCATTTAAACTCTAGTCTCTTGAATCATTCCCCTGTAGTAAGTTAATGTGGTCAAATGTACAATTTAACAACAACAATAAAAAGAACAATGAGAAGTCTTCATTAACTTAAGTTTCCCTCTGGGATAGTTTGCTCAAATAAAATTAGTTTATATTTTGAATATTGTTCGTACAAAATGCTCTGAGTATTATAGTCATATTGTCGGACTTGGTTAACAGCTCAGGCTGCTAACCAGAATGTCAGCAGTTTTGAGGCAGGCGGCCTCAGAGCCCAACCCTTCCAAGAGACAGTTGCTCTGGCTTATCTTCCTACACCAAGCAGAATAAGTTGCACTTTCTTCTGAAATTGTCCTTGACAAGATAACCACAGAATGGGCCATTGATGGCCTCAAGCCACCTCTGGGTGGAGACTTCACATCCTAAAGAAGGAAAATCAACCTCTTCCTCCATCCTGGGGAATCAAACCCTTGTCCAGGGAAAATGCATAGTCAACCCCCAGCCCTGAGAGCCTACATAAAGGTCAATCCTGAATAGTCATGATGAATTTGCATTTCCTTATCTGCTCTCTGTAAAAGCCAACCTCCCCAAGCTGCCTGTAAGCAGTCTTGGAGGCAGCAGCCCCAATTGTGCCTTTCCTTGTACCACGAAATAAAAGCGTCTTTCTGGTCTCCCATCTCGGCCTCTTGTTTATTGACTAACAAGTCATGCCAAGCAGAACCTGAGGTTTTCACCTAGCAACATTTGAATCTACCAGTTGTTCCCTGGAAACCCTTTGGGGTAGTTCTACTCTGTCCTAGTGTCACTATGAATCAGAATCAACTCGATACGTTTGGCTTTTCGCGTTTTTATTGTTAGACTATTATTAAACGAATTTATGAATACGGCTTATGTGAAAACTAGTAAAAAAAAATTAAAGGATGAGCTATAAAATAACAACATTCAAAAATAAGAACTACATTTGAAAGAGATAGACTTAACTCAGGAAGTTAATTCCAAAAACTACACTTGCAAATTTCTTTCCAATAGGAAAGAAAAAGAAATCAGAAAGGAGATATCTGCTTAAATAGAGCTTTAAATGAAAACATCAGTTTAATAAATAATAATGCATATGAACTACAGAGTTAATAATTTCATAAGTTCATATATATGTGTGTATACATACATAGACACACACACAAATGTATATATGTGTGCATTTTGGCATATATTGAAATCATTTGTAAATAAAGAAGACCAAATTCTTTAAAAATACAAAATTTAAGGAAAACCTCATAGAATTATGTTAACTTTCAGTACTTTTTTTTGCCATTTCTCATTTTATAATATTGCACAATGAAAGTGACAAACCAAATGTTATGGATTTAATTGTGTCCTCAAAAAATAAATGTAGTAAATTCTAACCCCTGTGCCTGTAGATGTAATCCCGTTTGGGAGAAAGAGTATTCTTTGTTACATTAATGAAGCCAAATCATTGTAGAGTGTGTCTTAAGCCAATCACTTTTGAGATAAAAAAGAGCTGGTTATGCACAGCAGCAAGGAAGCATGATGAGGGGAGATAGATGCCAACCTCCATGAAGACTGCCAAGAAAAAAGGAACAGAAGCTGAAAAGAGACAAGGACCTTCCCCTAGAGCCTACAGATAGAGAAAACCTTCCCCTAGAGCCAAAGCCCTGAATTTAGACCTCTAGACTCCTAAACTATGAGAAAATTCATTTTTGTTTGTTAAAGTCACCTGTTTCTGGCATTTCTGCTATGGCAGC
>NW_004446911.1:0-1466 GCF_000243295.1 Trichechus manatus latirostris | reverse complement strand
AAAGCCACGCTTATGGTATTTCTGGTATAACAGCACTAAGAAACTAAGACACCTATAAAGTGTGAATCCATCTACTAGTTACTACCCAGGGTTGGGGAAAAAAAAAAAGTAATACTATGCTTTATGCAAGAGTAGTAAATGCACCAGAAGTCAGACAAATTGATGGGAAGGAAACATTTGGCTTCCACCTAAGACAAGAGAGCTCCTTACAGTGCTGACTGCTGACCCTTCTGAAGCCTAGCATTGAATGTAAGGGATAATTTTTAAGAATATTGGATTCTTTTTGGCTTATTTTGCATGTATTACTCATGAAAACAAAGAAATGAACAAACCTATAATACATATATATGTTGAAATATAGAAAACGACTTTCGAAAGCACAGAGGTAATGAAGAGAGAGGGACTGCATTAACACAATGTCAGTTAAACAGAGATATATTTTGGGTAGAGTCAACACTAATAAATTTGCTGTTGCTTTGACACCTCAGGGTTTCCCAGGCTGCACCATCCCATTGAGATCAAGGAAATTTCGGTAAATACAGTCTCCACCTACTCAGATAGGAGACGTTCTCCTGCAAATCTTGCCAAATTAAGTCTGATAATCGTCAGGGAATGTCTCATATTTGCTGTGAAAGAGTCTGCTAGTTTCAGTCACCACATGGCATCAGTCTTGTCTGTTTCCTTCTGCTTCATTCAACTCCCTTGTCCACTTGCTCCTTCTAAATCCACTTCTGATGCCTCTCTACTGTCAGTTTTGGAGGATGACAATACGTTTACTAGATTTGCCTTATACTGTATAATATAGAACTGGACCCCCACCAAAAACAAACAAACAAACTATTATACTGTGAATAATAAAGAAAACAAGCAGTACGTACCTGTAAGAGAGTTTTTCATCTTTTTAGAAAGAAAATATACACACAGATATTTAAGAATGAATGGACAGTATATAGAGATCATAACCTAGAGTGTGTAATACAGAAGGTAAAATCTAAGGCATAAAAGAGGATAAAGACTAAGATTTTTCTAAAATCAATGATAAAGCTTGTTACTTAAAGGATGGGCAGTATTTGTTAAGGTTGACAATACAGAAAAAAATAGGTCACCATGTTTGATAGTGTGTGCAAAGGTGGGGGATACAAGAATATGAAACGTGTTCTCTGGAGCGTGAGAATGTTAGCCTAGATGTTACATTAGGTTGTATTAGCAAATAATGTTGGATGGGGAGGATCAAACAGAATATGTAGAATTTTAATGTCTGGATGGGGAAGCCGAACTCAGTGCAGAATTAACAGGTACTCATACTTCTATGTCAGACTATTGTTCTGGCTTTTCACTCTGCCTGGAAAAATTTTCCCCTGTAAGATACTTTCACAATGCAATCTTTCTCATCTCTCTCAAGGTTCTATGCAACTATCACCTTCTCAATGATGAAGACCGTGACCACTCTACTTAAAATTGCAATC
>NW_004446910.1:2503-3821 GCF_000243295.1 Trichechus manatus latirostris | reverse complement strand
AAGAGACACACTTTAAAAGAAAGATACAGGGAAGCTGAAAAGAAATGGTTGTAAAAAGATACACTATACAAATAGTAACTCCAAGAAGGCTAGAGTGGCTATGTTAGTATCAGAATAGATTTCAAGATGAAAAGTATTTCCAGGTTAAAAAGAAGCAACAAATCCTTTGTCATCAACCTAACCATGATATGATTCTTGTATACACCACACTAGCATTTCCCATAGTATATTCTGAGGAACATTAGCCCAATGAGACAATCAGGAGAGAAAGGGTTTCTTAGTCAACTAAAATCGGGATGCCTTTTTCTTTTTTTTTTTGATCCTCCTCTAATCTCCCTTAGACATTTATAATAAGAATTAAGTGGCAAGTATCTTAAAAGCTCAAGATAATCTGTGGATAAGAAACTTAATTGCTCTGTTTAATCTGCCTTTTTCCAGACCTATTTAACCATGGAGCCTTTTTGTTAGTTTGTTTATTTTCACGTAACACCTATTAACAGCCTTTAGAATATAATTTTGGGGAAAAATAATTTTCTTGGGAGTTCTGAGTCCCCAGCACACAGCAAAGCACCTGAAACATTACGAATTATCAGTGAATGTTTGGTGAATAAATGTACTGATACACACACCGAGATGGAAGAATGTTTGATAGAATGGCACTTACCACTGCCTGAAAATCTTAAAATGCTCAATGAGTGTCCCTAAGTTTCCATATTGTATACAACTCTTTGTTAAGGTTAATGGAAAGCAGCACCAATGTATCCAATGTATTCATATTGTATATAATATATCCAATGTATTCCATATTGTATACAACACTTGGTTAAGATTAATGGAAAGCAGCACCAATGTATCCCATATTGTATACGATATATCCAATGTATTACATATTGTATACAACTCTTTGTTAAGATTAATGGAAAGCAATACCAATGTATCCAATGTATTCCTCTACCCTATTAAGGGACACTGGCCATTGTATCATGGAGCCCTGGTGGCACAAAGGTTAAAGTGTTTGACTGCTAACCAAAAGGTCGGAGGTTCGAAACCACCAGTGGTTCCATGGGAGAAAGGTGTGGCAGTTTGCTTCTGTAAAGATTTACAGCCTTGGAAACCCTATGGGGTTGCTATGAGTTGGAATCGACTCGACAGTGGTAGGTTTGGTTTGGTGGTGGGTTGGCCATTCTATCCTTCAAGGCCAAGATAATAGTCAGCATGATTATATTGTCTATTCTCCTTGAGATAATCCAGAAAGTTAATGAAACCAGTTCATTAACCAAAGAGATTGAAAATGTCAAAGCCCATTTTATCAACTACT
>NW_004446910.1:0-1092 GCF_000243295.1 Trichechus manatus latirostris | reverse complement strand
GAGAACATGTTTTCCATGATAACGATGTGTTCAACAGACTGTCCTTACTTCTTCTCTTTTTAACCCATAAACCCAGCACTATCCTTTGCCCTTATTATATTTTGTGATAATTTTTTTTCACCTCACTGACAAATCAGAAGAAAAAATCATTTGTAAGCATTTATTGAGCACCTACTATGTGATTGAGACTACTTGGGAGCAGGCCTAAAGTATTATTTTAGAATAATCATCCACCTTTCTGAAAGATCTACACGTGGTGATTGTTTCCCTTCAAGGGAGTGGGCAAAAAAAAACCTCCTTGAACTAGACAGTTCCTAACAACATTCATCCCGGAGACAGGTTCAAAAACCATCCAAGACGAATGAATAATCATGAATACATTGAATTCTCCATACTGTGAATATTTGCTTCTTGTCATTATTATGTTTCGAGTGAGGTGAGGCAGATACCACAGGATGTTTAGATTTAGCCAATTGAAGTCTACTCTTACAACATCAACGACAACAATCACTACCACTAATTAACGTGCACCCGTTATGCCTTATTTTACTAATCTGCTAGGGAAGTAAAAATGTATCTATTAACAACTGAAAAATAACTGATGTATTTTAGAAAATTAAAAAAAAAAAACTAATACTGAGGTCTGAGAAGAAACAGAATTCTGTTAACCTTTAATTAATGAAAGAATTATTTATACAGAACTCTCCATTTAGAGAGGGTCACTATGCGTCAGAGACAACTCGACAGTAATGGGTGTCCATTTAGAGAACATTTTAGTTCAATGAAGTTCTACAACCGCTTACAAACAAAGACAACATAACAGGCTTCCAGTAGGGACATGTGCAAGATATTGCAATGCTGAGGTAAACTTTTGCTGGTTCAGGAAAAGAATACAGAAGATATTCTTGGAAGACTCTATTTTGGAGCCACCTGGACGTGTCATGTGCATGTCATGTTGACCAAAAAAAGGCACGTTGCAGGAGGACACATACAATCAGATACTCTTTTTTTATTAATTTTAAAAAAATTGTTTTATTGTAGTTTAGATGAAGGTTTACAGAACAAATAGTTTCTCATTAAACAGTCAGTACA
>NW_004446909.1:2796-3708 GCF_000243295.1 Trichechus manatus latirostris | reverse complement strand
AATTGTAGTCCTAAGAGGTAGTTCTTATTAATATTTTCCTATATGGCCTTTTAAAACAATGGTACAGATGTACGACTTTATCAATCCTATGGATGAAGCAATAATTGATCAAGGTGCTAGTAGATGCTGTTTAGCCAAGAGACCCAGGAAACCCTCACTCTTTCCCTGACAATAATCTGTCTACCCTGAACATTAGGATAAGAAATGGTGACACTGTTTTGTTTGTAGGGCTTTCATCCCACTCAGGGAATTCTTATACACTGAGGGAGGGGATGTGTCTTAGGCTGAAGTCTTAATGTGTTTTTTGTTCCGTCTCCTAAGCCTAAACTGGATATTGCCTCATTATCTCAGATATAACTGCATGATAGGAGTCCATAAAAAGAGGTGGTAGGAAGAAAGCAAGGCAGGGGTGGGGGACTCCTGTCCTGCATGAGTTAGCCTCACCAGTGATGCATCTTTTGTGAAATAGAGAGTAGAGAGAGCCTCACTCCTGTGCTTTTGCTCTACCCTCCTAAACACTTATTGAACTTCAGTACATATTCCATATTTGAAACAGTGAGGTTAGTATTTGTTCAGCCTTCGGGAACTGCAGCTTGGGTAGAGAAGCTGAGAATTTTCTCACCACATGTGTCTTTCTATATACTCCTCTCATTTTCTATTGTCAGACAACATGCCAATCCATCTGGGAGGAAAAGATCACAAAACTACAAAAAAAGTCCTACACCCACCTCATGTGACTCTTCCTGAGAACTTGCAACCTGGTCACTATGGCAAGCATTTTAGACACTCACGGGATGTCTCTTTAATATTATCACCCAAACCTCTATAAGGATGAAAGTAGGACTTAACTCTAGGTAAAATTATATGAGAATTCATGTTCTATTTCCTATGACAGGTTTTCATTAGCTACTT
>NW_004446909.1:0-1502 GCF_000243295.1 Trichechus manatus latirostris | reverse complement strand
CTCTGGAACAAGTACACTCCGAACCTGCCTTCTCCGGCTTTGTTGAAAATATGTTTCTTTGAGGAAAAATTCCTTCTTTGAGTCAGTTTTATGGGACTTGAATCTTCACGCAGCAAATTCTGGCGTCTGATTCAAAGCGGATAGCGAGCACATTGCTTTAAGATGAAGGTCGTTAACAGCCTAAAGCTGCCTTTAAGCAGCTGCAAAAGGCTTAAAGAAAGCAAACCGTCCCTGGGTGGGCTCGAACCACCAACTTTTCGGTTAACAGCCGAACGCGCTAACCGATTGCGCCACAGAGACGAAGCAAGTGGCGTTTTGAAACCTGTCTGTTGTTAGCAATTGCCCATTAACCTCAGGCTGGGGACATCTTCGTATTTATGTGGTGTCCAACCGCGCGCGCTCCGGAGACTGGGGACACCAGGGATACTTAGGCCGAGAGTCAGGCCGTTGGACACGTCTGGGCCTTGACACCGAGCCCCAGTGAGCTGGGGGACTTGGACACCCGCGGCCTCGCGCAGTGGGAGGCGCACAGTCGCTGCTCACCACCCGCAGGGGAGGAAGCGGGACAAACCACCGCCCAGCAGGACTCCGCGTTCCCAGGCGCCGAGATCCGCCCCAGCTCCCCGCCGGAGTCGACAGCCTCCCCCGCTCGGCTCCTGGGCCTTTCGGAGGAATGTTGACCAAAGTGACAAACCACGTCCACTGTCCAGTGCATTATTGTCAGGGGCAACCGTAGAAGGTACTGATAAGGAATTATGCAGAACAGACCGTCAGAGTAAGCTTCAGACCAGTTTAAACCGAGTAAAGCTGATTGTTTACTAAGAGCAGGGTAACGTACAACTGTAGCTTTAACTCCATATGGAGCTGCAAAACCACTATAGCTTTGTAGCCCTTCGAGTGCTACTTGCAAGCTGTATTCTTTTTTCTTTTTTTCGGCTCGATAGTAAACTTAACTGAAGCTGTGTTTATTAACAGGCGTATTCCTTTTGAAAGCAAGTGAAGGGAGCGCGGGGCTGAGGCTCCCGACCACGCAACCGGGAAGGGGAGGTGGCGAAAGAGCAGGTGCACTCGGGGTCCCGGAAAGTTTCTCCTGTGCCTAAAGAACCGGACGAAAATTACCCACGATGGTCGTGAGAGTTTGCAAATTCCAACAACAGGACTAAGAGAGTGGTTCCGTGGTAAGTCTCGGTGGGACCTCTTGGGGTAGGTTAAAAGACACCCTTAGATCCTGGGATCCTCTCTTTCCATGGACGTCTGCAGTTCCGTCTGGAGGAAAAGAGCACAGGTGGGGACCATTCTCAGAGGCCCAAAGGAGGGTGGAGTCGCTCCCGGAGTCAGATGCCCCCTCTGCACAGCAGCTTCTAGCCTCTGCCCGGCTCCTCCTTGTGCTCAGAAGCAGAACGCTCGTGGGCCTGGACCGTGACTTAGTCCTTACCAGCCGCGGGACCGAGGAAATCCATTAAACTCCCTGCAAACCTCACTCTCCTCATCAACAAAGCGCC
>NW_004446908.1:2897-3789 GCF_000243295.1 Trichechus manatus latirostris | reverse complement strand
GTCGAATGACTGCTTCTTGAGCCTTGTGGCAGATGCTAGTCTGAGGGTGTCTTAGTTTCTTCATGCTGCTGTAACAGAGATACCACAAGGGGGTGGCTTTAATGAACAGAAATTTATTTTCTCACAGTTAGGATGCTAGATGTCTAAATTCAGGGTGCTGGCTTCAGGGGAAGGCTTTCTCTCTCTGTTAGCTCAGGAGGAAGGTCCGAGTATTATTTTAGTGTATCTTCCCTTCCTTTTTATGCTTGCTTCTGTGCCTCATCTGCTCCTTTTTTATCTCAAAAGTGATTGGCTTAAGACACACCCTACAAAGATACATCCTCATTAACATAACAAAGACAAGCCTAATCCCAGATGGAATTACATCCACATGTATAAGGACTGGGATTTACAACATGTGTGATTGGGGGACACAATTCAATCCATAACAGAGGGCTTGACCTGCTGTAAACTCGCTGCAGTCTCTCAACAGCCCTAGGAGGCAGACCAAGTCCATTGCCGTCAAGTCGATTCTGGCTCACAGAGACCCTGTAGGACACAGTAGAACTGCCCAATAGGGTTTCCAAGGAATGGCTGGTGGATTCAAACTGCCAACCTTTCGGTTAGCAGCCGAACGCTTAACCACTGCGCCACCAGGGCTCCCTTAGGAGGTAGAGACTATTATAATCCCTATTTACAGATGGGCAAAGTGAAGCACAGCTAGAGGAGAGAAAGAGACAGGGAACAAACTGGCAAAAACAGAAAACCATTCCAGATTGTGATAAATAAATAACCTGGCACCAAGATGAAGATGAACATTCAAAAACTTTCATATAAAGAGATTGCTACATGCTTTCCAGAATGTTGATTAAGATTCCAACTCGTGGAGACCCCATATGTGCAGAGTAGAACT
>NW_004446908.1:0-870 GCF_000243295.1 Trichechus manatus latirostris | reverse complement strand
GAGAAGCAAACCCATTAGGCAGGTGGGGAAACCCAGGTTCAGGGCCCCACACAGCTGGGGCTGTCAGCATGAAATTCTTCCCGACCACACGGTAGCCCAAACCAAACCCCTTGCCATCAAGTCGATTCTGACCCATAGCCGCACTGTAGGACAGAGTACCACTGCCCCATGGGGGTTTCCAAGGCTGTAAATCTTTATGGAAGCAGGCTGCCAATCTTTCTCCCGCCAGATCCCCTGCTGGGTTCCAGCCGCTGACCTTTCAGTTAGCAGCCCAGCGCTTAACCATTGTGGCACCAAGGGTCTTTATCCACAGTATCAGGGGTTGGTAATTAGTAGTAAGGTGTGTGAAGGCTTACTCTGCTTGGAGCACTCCCTCATCTCTTCGTTCATTCGGTAGGGATCCTCACGCCTCTTCTATGGAGTTATACCTAAGTGTGATTACAGTAACAAGAGAATGATGGGACTAGGGGTGGAGTCGGTAGTGTTGTCAGGGGCGGCCTCTTCTGAGACCTTTCTGACGTTTGAGCAGAAATCTATAAGAGACAGGAAAGATCGTTGAAGAGAATTCCAGGTAATGGAACAGCAGGGCAAAGACCCCGAAGCAGGAATGTCCTTGGAATGTTGGAGAGAACGTAAGAACAGAAACACGGAGGCCCAGGGGCAGGGTGGTGAGCGCCGATGCAGAGAGCAGGGGCCCTGGGAGGTGACTGGATTTTATTCAAAGGGCACTGGGGAGCCAAGGCAAGATTTAGAGCAGGGCACAACATACGCCACGGCCTTTCTGCCCAGAGCCGGGGTTACCTCCGCGGACATCAGCCGGAAGACGTCCCTCGGGCGGCTGCAGCCACCCACGTGCTCCGCGGAGCCCGG
>NW_004446907.1:2651-3827 GCF_000243295.1 Trichechus manatus latirostris | reverse complement strand
TTTAGGTTAAGTCAAGCACAAACCATCTGCGCCTTAGTAACCCTGCTCCTGTCTTTCTTGTCTTCACCATCTCCTTGCCATTTCCTTTTTTTATATCCTCAGCCTTTTTTAAAAAAAACCTGAATGAATTTCATACTGCCTTAAATCCTTTCTGAAACAAGGGAGAACGTAAATTAGTTAACGAAACAAAGAGTAACAAAAAAAAGTAAAAAAAAGCATATAGTACCTTTACATCAAAATTACAATCAAGTCTTCTAATTAACACGATGAAAGTGCCAGATGAGTTGTCTCTTAGCGGTGGAGGCACTATGGGTTCACAGGCATTCTCTGGTTTTGAGTTAATCAGAAAACCCTGAAAAAGAATTGACAAGAAGTTATCTCTCTCTTAATAAATCAACTCAGCTCACTTCTACAAATATCTCTGGAATTTGTTTCACATTTATGCATGATGCTAAATGCAATATCTGGGAACTATAACAGTTCCTATCCTCCAACTGCTTACAATCACAGATCTTCTAAAGTAGTATTTGGGTTCATAAACGTTTAGTTTTTTTAAATAAGTTCATTCTTTTTAATTATTAAAGTTAAAAAAAAATTATTCGTAAGCCAATCATCCCAGGGACAAACACTGTTAACATGATGGTATTATTTTCTGATAATGTTTGATGATTCTAAACCAAGCAAATACTTTTTTAAATTAACTTTCATGTTATCAAAACAATGAAAACGCATGACATTTCTAGGAATTTATCCTACAGAGACACTAGCCTGAGTATATAAAGGTACATGTAGAAAGCTGCTCATCACTACGTTGTTTTAACCAGCAAAAACTGAAACCCATGCATATCGACAAGGCAGTCATTAATAAATCATGGTATATTCATACAATAGAAAAATAAAACAGCTATTAAAAGGAATTAAGAAGATACACACACACAAAACTGAAAAGATGACCAACAGAGTAACTATTAATTTAAAGAGAATAACAAGCTGCCTTCCCGGGAACACAAGGTTGTTTGATATCAGAAAATGTATTAGTACATAATGTTATAGCAATAAACAAAAATACAAAAACCAAATAAGTGTCTCAACAGATGTGAAAAATGAATAAACACATAAAAAGATGATCAAATTCATTACACTTCCTTATAAGAAGAAATTGGCAATTAAAGTCAT
>NW_004446907.1:0-1199 GCF_000243295.1 Trichechus manatus latirostris | reverse complement strand
AAGCCAGAGCAGCTCAAGTCCACATACTTAGTGCCACCTTCCTTGGCTAATCCCTTCTCATTAAAAGGTTGCTTGCTCTGTGATCAAGGATCCTCGTAATCCCTGTCTTCTTACAGGGGCACTTTATACTAATATGTTGTTGTTGCTGTTAGGTGCCAGTCGGTTCCAACTCATAGCGACCGCATGCATAACAGAACGAAACACTGCCTGGTCCTGCGCCATCCTCACAATCGTTGCTATGTTTGAACCCGCTGTTGCAGCCACTGTGTCAATCCATTTCATGGAGGGTCTTCTGCTTTTTCACTGACCTAGAACTTTACCAAGCATGATGTCTTTCTCTAGGGATTGGTCCCTTCTGATAACGTGTGCAAAGTAAGCAACACAATGTGTCACCATCTTCGCTTCTAAAGAGCGTTCTGGTTGTACTTCTTCCAAAGCAGGCTTGTTCCTTCTTCTGGCAGTCCATGGTATATTCAATATTCTTCGTCAACACCACAATTGAAATGCATCAATTCTTCTTCAGTCTTCTTTATTCATTGTCCAGCTTTCATATGCATATGAAGTGACTGAAAACAGCCTGGCTTAAGTCAGGCACACCTTAGTCATCAAAGTGATATCTTCGCTTTTTAACACTTTAAAGAGGTTTTTTACAGATTTGCCCAATGCAATGTGTCTTTGATTTCTTGACTGCTGCCCCCATAGGCACTGTCTTAGGCTGGGTTCTCTAGAGAAGCAAAACCAGTAAAGTGTATAAATATATACAGAGAGATAGATTATATCAAGGAAACAGCTCACGCGATTGTAGAGGCTAGAATGTCCCAAGTCCATGGATCAGGGTAGAGGCCTCTCCCAAGACACACAGCTGCAGCAGCTGGCAAGCCCACGATTGGAAGGTCAGAGAGCGGGGCTCCCACTCACAGGCTGTGCAGATCGACGAATCCCAGGTTCGGCAGATAAGCCGACAGCTCAAGTCCCAAGAACAGGAGATGAGACGACAGGAAGCAGCCGCAGGATCCAGCAAGAGCACAAAGCCAGAACGTCTGCTTATATACAGATTCGGGCCACACCCCCAAGGAGACTCCCTTTCATCTGATTGGCTACTCACAGTATATTCAATCGTGGGAGTGATTACATTAAAACACGGAGAATCATGGCCCAGCCAAGTTGACACACAATCTTAACCATCACAGGCACCAACT
>NW_004446906.1:2657-3705 GCF_000243295.1 Trichechus manatus latirostris | reverse complement strand
TCTGTTGAGTTCCTGTCTGTTCTCTAGGCACCCTTTGTTGGTGGTATCCAGGATGGATCCCAATTTGAGTCCCACAGTTAATCCTTAGAAAACATGATGTGAGTGCACCTATTTACCAGTTCAACACTTTCTATATGATATCCTTAGGCAGTCCTCCAGCTACCAGTTCCCACGTTTGTACTTTTCTTGGTAAGGATATGGCATTGGTCTATGTGTTTCACAGACTTCCGGAGACAAAGGTCAAGCTCTCTGAATAGTTTTCTTCATCTTTACTTACTTGGCTTGAGATAAAATAAGCATGCTTCTCTCCTGGCCCATGGTGGATGGTGTGCTTGTTTGAGTTGGGAACTGGCGCTGAATGCGATAGCATTTCAGTAATTCTCCAAAGAAAATCTCTCTAAAAATAGTCCCCTTTCTTGGCCTCTCCAACCCCTTAAATATCCTTGAGGCAAGCATTATGCTAAGGATTGCCAGAGAAAGTTTCCAGAATCCTTTTGCAAGGCCTGCATACGTGGCCTGGCTTCTCATTTTGAATGTTGGAGGTAATCAGCCCCTATTATTTTATCTTCAGTCTTCGGGGTCTCAGCTGAAACCAAGATAGAAAAGCCTCATTTCAACATCCTGTTGTAAATGCTTTTCAGTCTTGAGTAAATGACCGTTTTAAGAAATAGAAGGTCTTAAAATGAGTAGTTGTCCTGTACTTTCTAAACATCTAGTTATTTCTATTTTTATGATGAACTTTTTCTTCAGGCACAGCAAGAAGTTGAAATGGGACAACTGAAATATTAAATCCTTAGGCCTACTCAGTTTTTAACCTGAAATTATCTCTCCACATTTGGAAATCAGCTTATCCTTTACCATTTTCATTCCAAATCTTAGAGCTTCTGAACCCTCAGTTAAGTTTAGCCAACTTAATTATCTTAGCTAAGTATTTCTTTCTCATTCAGCTTGTAGTTCATTTATCCCTTCCTGGGATATGAATCATTATGATACAGCTATATAACCAATATACTTGTTTGTCTAGAAGTCATTTTAATGTCTTTGAAAG
>NW_004446906.1:0-1798 GCF_000243295.1 Trichechus manatus latirostris | reverse complement strand
TTTAGTTCCCAATATATAATTTGCACTCTGATCATTAACTCCTCCACTAGATAGAAACTCCTTTAAAGCAAAAATTATATGTTACTTGACTTTTTATTCACATTAATCTGCCACAGTTCCTGACACACAGCTGTCATTATTCATTAATGCCATATTTGCTGAATAAACAAATTAAAGTGATAAAGTCTACCTCACAAAGCTAAAGTAAGAAATAAACTAAATGTGATAAAATATGTCAGAAAGTCCAAACAGGTATTTTGAGGATAACCAAGACTGCCAACTGACAGCTCCAGATGAGCTACCAACCAGTAGCTAGCACCAACTGCCAGCTATGTGTTTGAAGCCTTTTATGACTTCTTTTCTTTCCAGCACTTCAGCTAACACTATAGGGAGTAGAAGAATCACCTAGTCAATTGGCAGTCTTGAGATGTAATACATTTTAATTGATTTAAAGCAACAAAGTTTTGGGGTAGTATCGAGATGGGGCAAAACCATAAGATAAACCTATAACACATGGCACTGGCCCTGACTTTGGAACTGGACTGTGGGTGGACACCTGAAGGGCAGTAGAGAGACTCCTAGTGGAGATGAAAAGGCAAGAGGAAATTAGTATTAGAGTCTGGAAGAAAGGGGACCAGTGTATGTACTGATGGAATGTTTGGTAACACTGTCACCTACAGTAACATGGAAGACAGAAAACATGACTAAGAAATTCGTGGATTAGGCAACGGTGATTTCTAGGCAGAAGGTTGAACGTGTCAGTTGGCTTCTTTTAACTGCTGATAACAAAGTGAAAGAGAAAGAAGACCTTAAAAAAAGAAGCAATTTAGATATCAAGCAGAATTTAGTGGAAATGTTTCCAACCTTAGAGTTTCAAGTTGGAAAGGAAAACTGTTTCTCAGTCCAAGCCTCTCCAGATGGCAAAAAGTTGGCAAAGTAAGAAATGACTCTGGGAAAAGATCAAACCTAGGGTGATGCTAGTATAATGTGGTTTCAGATCAAGAACAATTCAAGGATATGTCTATAAAATTTTTTGTTAAGACCTTGTAGGAAAGGTAAAGCCTGTGTCTTCTAGACTCTCTCAGCTGGGTAAAACTTCTGAAAATCTTGCATGCTTTATACACCCTTTCCGCTGGGAGAAAAAAAAAGACTTGCAAAAAATTTGGGGGCAGTGTATCACCACATCCTAACCCTTGCCTCAAGATTGAAAGGGGCCTATCTTTAAGAGAGATGTGTGTGTGAATTTTGTCCAAGGATGTTAGCCCTCTGTAGACTTCCTATGAGAATTGTTCGAGGAAATACTGCCAGCTTAGCCTAACAGGGACAAGGATAGTTCAAAATGAATAAAGTCTTCTGGGCTTTATTCATTTATAAAGTCAAACATTTTAGGGGCAAGAAGCAGAATGAGAAAGCTACATAGCTAAAAACACTGGTCATTTCTTATGGAAAAGAAAAGATGGCTCAGTGGGCAGAACCTAGAGTCTAGAGGGTGGAGGCAAAAAGCAAGGGGAATCATTCTCAGGGACCAGAACTTGTTCCTAATCTGTGTACATTTCCTGATGCCAGAATAGGAAGAACTGACAACATATGCCCTGCTGGATATCGGGATTTCTGTAGCCAAGTGATTCCTAAGTGCTGCCCATTTCCCCCTTTTTGAATGGAAATGTTTATTGTGGTTATAGTATATCTACTCACTGTATCTTGGACATACAAGCGGCATATATAGTTCATAGGTCTCTGCACCCAAGGAAACTCATCCTCAACTGGATCTAATTTAGATGATAGAATCCTGGACCTT
>NW_004446905.1:2599-3790 GCF_000243295.1 Trichechus manatus latirostris | reverse complement strand
TGGCCTAAATGCACCCATAAAGACACAGAGTGTGACAGAATGGATTTAAAAAAACAGGATCCATCAATATGCTGTCTACAAGAGACATGCCTTACAAACAAAGATGTAAATTTATTACAAATCAAAGGATGGAAAACAATATATCAAGCAAACAGCTACCAAAAAATAGTAGGAGTGGCAATACTAATCTCAGGTAAAGTAGACTTTAAAACAAAATCCACCATAAAAGACAAAGAAGGACACTATATAAGGATTAAAGGGACAATCTGTCATGAAGACATAACCATAATGAATATCATGCCCCCAATGCCAGGGCTCCAAAACACATAAAACAAACTCTAACAGCACTGAAAAGAGAAATTGACAGTTCTGGGGCCAAGATGGCAGAGTAGTCAGAGGTTTCTTGTGGTCCCTCTTATAACAAAGACCTCAAAATACAAGTGAATCGATTATATATGACAATCTAGGAGCCCTGAACATCAAAGGCAAAGTTGAGGAATTAGACTGAGTGACAGAGGGAAGGAGAGACAGTTCAGAAGCAGCGAGGAGTTGCCAGACCTGATCCGGTGGGAGCTGGCACCCTTCGGGACAGATTGGCTTGCATGCACAGTGAGGCAAGCAATGGTGCTCAGGAGGCATTTTCCACATCAGGAGAAACCTAGCAGCAGAGAGTCTACTCAGGCATCCAGAACCAGTGAGAATCAGCGCTCTATTGGCAAAAGAAAATACTTGCGTCTGACCTACCGGGAGGATCAAAAACATCCCCCTTGGGAAAAACCTATCTTCCATTTACCTGCCTCCTCCCCACTCTGCACTGGGTCCCAGGCTGGCTTCAGTGAATGCCGAGTCTCCTGGACCACAAGTAGGACCCGTCACAAGCCCTGAGCTGTTCTCCTGGCCTTGGAAAGCGAACAGATTAACAAACAGGAAAAAATTATCTGCTGATTCCCCTAAGCCAGGAACTCAGGGTGGGCACAGCTCCTTTACCTAGGCACAGGCATAAGGGGTACAAGGACTTTGAATGCCCTTCACCCCTGCATAGACCTGTGTGGGCCATTTCAACAGCATAGGCCCTCATTACCACAGTACAACAGGATATATACCTGAAGTCTAACTGCAATGGTATCAGCTATATGGTGAAGTGGCAGATTCATGATATTTAACACTGCTCTGCCCATTAAGCAGGGTCCT
>NW_004446905.1:0-1133 GCF_000243295.1 Trichechus manatus latirostris | reverse complement strand
CAAACCAAAATTACAAGAAATACTAAAGGGAATACTCCAGTTAGAAAATCAATAACATCAGGTAATAACCCAAGACTAGAACACAGGACAGAGGAACCAGATATCAACCCAGATAGGGAACTCACAAAAATAAATCAAAGCTAAAACACTGAAAGTAGGGAAACAGAGATATCAATATGTAAGAGATGACAACATTAAAACAAAAAAGAGGGACTAAAAAATGTAGTCACAGATTTTTCATATGGAGAGGAAGTCAAGGCAATATAAAGAAATAAAAGACTGTTGAAACTTATAAAAATAGGGGTAAATATTAAGGTAACCACAAAAGAAACTAACAATCCTACACTCAAAAAAAAAAAAAAAAAAGAAAAACATAAGACTCATCAAATAAAAAATCAACAACAATGAAAAAGTTCCAAAGAAGATACATAAAGAAAACCAAGTCAGCACAGACAACTAAGTGGAACAAAGAAACTGTCAACAA
This sequence comes from Trichechus manatus latirostris, assembly GCF_000243295.1. Taxonomy (NCBI): domain Eukaryota; kingdom Metazoa; phylum Chordata; class Mammalia; order Sirenia; family Trichechidae; genus Trichechus; species Trichechus manatus. The sequence goes on along the minus strand of NW_004446905.1, from coordinate 649 downwards.
CACACAAAAAAAAGACATCAAAATGACAGCACTAAACTCATACCTATCAATAATTATGCTGAATGTAAAGGGACTAAATGCACCAATACAGAGACAGAGTGTGGCAGAATGGATTAAAAAAACACAATCTGTCTATATGTTGCCTACAAGACACACACCCTAGACTTAAAGGCACAAACTAAAACTCAAAGGATGGAAAAAAATATATCAAGTACACAATACTCAAAAAAGAACAGGAGTGGCAGTATTAATCTCTGACAAAATAGACTTTAAAATCCACCACAAAGGATAAGGAGGGTCACTATATAATGATTAAAGGGTCAATACATCAGGAGGACATAATCATAATAAATATTCATGCACCCAGGGACAGGGCTCCAAAATACATAAAACAAACCCTAACAGCACTGAAAAGAGAGATAGCTCCACAATAATAGTAGGAGACTTCAACACACCTCTTTTGGTGAAGGACAGAAAATCCAGAAAGAAACTCAATAAAGACACAAAAAATTTAAATGCCACAATAAACCAGCTTTATCTCATAGACATACAGTGAATACTCCACCCAACAGCAGTCAAATAGACGTTCTTTTCCAACGCACATGGAACATTCTCCAGAATAGACCACATATTAGGCCATAAAGCAAGC
>NW_004446904.1:2948-3829 GCF_000243295.1 Trichechus manatus latirostris | reverse complement strand
CTATTAAATAAAAGCTGTAATTCAATTTGTCAACATGGCAGGAGCCTGTGAGCTGGGATGGGGAGAAGATAAGAGACATTAAAAGATATCAAGCAGGAAAATTAAAAATGAATTAATTTTTAATACATTGATTTCTTTAAAGAGCATATATTGAGTTCGCATGAAAGAAAGATACCTCTGCACATGTACCCCATTTTTAAACAATAATGACACATAAAAATCCAAACTTAAATAATGGATGAATTATTACGATGATTTTTAACATTACTCAAGAATTTATCTCATTACAATAGGGAATCTCCCAGAGTTTTCTAGATAGTACCCCTCAACCCCATGAATTTAAGTTGCTGTTAGTGATCATTAGCTGTTTACAGAGGGAGCAAAGGGGGTAATGGGCTGCAGAGAAACATAAAGCTAAATATTGGTAGTTATTGCTAAAGGCTATCAGAAATCAAGATAATGCATATCTGAAGTTGAGTCTATGATAATATAATTTACACCTGACTTCTCAGGAACATCTATAGTGGAAGAGCAAGGCAGGCAATACTCCATCTTTCAAACACTATTTTGTTAATGGAGCCCAGGTGGTACAGTGGTTAAGAGCCTTGGTTGCTAACCAAAAGGCCAGCAGTTCGAATCCACCAACTCCTTCTTGGTAAACCCTGTGGGGTAGTTCTATTCTGTCCTATATGGTTGCTATGAGTTGGAATTGACTCAATGGCAACAGGTTTGGTTTGGTTTTTTTGTAGCTGCCAATAATGCATGCACAATTTGTAAAATATTTCAACAGGTTTAGATCTACAGAGAAATAGTCTGTCTACTGTGATAGAATTCAGAAAAAGATAAAATGGATTGAAGTCCAGCAGATGGACGCACACAGA